>NC_042971.1:51500728-51555051 GCF_901001165.1 Salmo trutta
GTGTGTGTGTGTGTAATACATGGTGATGTCTCCTGGTCAGACTGTGTGTGTGTGTGTGTAATACATGGTGATGTCTCCTGGTCAGACTGTGTGTGTGTGTGTGTAATACATGGTGATGTCTCCTGGTCAGACTGTGTGTGTAATACATGGTGATGTCTCCTGGTCAGACTGTGTGTGTGTGTGTAATACATGGTGATGTCTCCTGGTCAGACTGTGTGTGTAATACATGGTGATGTCTCCTGGTCAGACTGTGTGTGTGTGTGTGTAATACATGGTGATGTCTCCTGGTCAGACTGTGTGTGTGTGTGTAATACATGGTGATGTCTCCTGGTCAGACTGTGTGTGTGTGTGTAATACATGGTGATGTCTCCTGGTCAGACTGTGTGTGTGTGTGTGTAATACATGGTGATGTCTCCTGGTCAGACTGTGTGTGTGGTGCTGTGGGTGGCCAGTTACTCTGCCAGCGTCCTGCGACCGCTCAAGTCCAGCCTACAGAAGAAGAGGAAGAAGAAAAAGGACAGCAGCACAGCCATGGTACACACTCACTACCGCCTCATCCTCCCCTTGTCCGCATACAACCCTTCTGACACCATCCCCATTCGCCAATAACTCTTAGCCCCCTTCCTCTGTCCCTGTAGCCAGTGGTGCTGAGTGGCTTCCAGGAGTGGACAGGCAGCCTGCAGGGCGTTGTGACCCAGGCTCTGGATCACGTGAAGGGGCAGGAGGCCAGCCTAACGGCCCTCAAACTAGCAGCACTCACCCTGGTGGTGGGACAAGCCCAGACACAGGTTGGTAGGTCTGGGTGTATGATTACTGATTTTGTTTCTTTAATTCAAAGCATGGTTCTTTCTCTTCTTACTCTCCCCCTTTCCTTACATCTTTGTCTGTCTCCCTATCTGTACCTCTACCCTCTTTCTCCCAGGAGGAGTGTGGATTCACCAGAGCAGCCATGGACAAGGTTCAGAATAGTTATCTTGGCTCGCTGCAGGAGCTGGGAGATCTTCTGAGGAAGAGAGCTGATTCGCTGAAGAGCCTCAAGTTCTGACCAGCAATCACCATCACCCTTCAATCAATATTGTCATACCTAACTATCACTATTATACCTCATCTAACTGCCCCCCCCCCCCACACAGAGCCTTCTCCCCCTGCTCCTCTCAAAGGAGGTGTTGCCTGCCACCAACAGTCTCACTTCATCCCCTTCCCTTCCCTCTCCACATATCCCTCACTCTGGGTGTCACTTTATATAACACAGGACTCCCTTTCTCACCGTGAGAACCATCACTGCTCTCTGTCAGCAAGGAACCACAGATATTTCCGGTTTATGTGATAATGTCAGAGAAGCTCCTCAAACATACGAAATAAGCAATTTTAGACCTACTGTAATAAATGATTGTACATAGTCCGCAGATGACAGATCAACTACCACAGCAACAACTCCTTGACTGAACGTCAATGAAATGAGAACTAAGCAACGTTTTCCCCTTGTTTTTTCCCGGCTTGTGTTGCTTCCATGGTGACATGAGAATATCTGCTCCTCGCTCCCCGAGCCTGACCTGGCAGCCCAAACAGGTACACTGTTGTCAGTGACACTCTTCTGCTCGTAAGAACAAATGGTGCTTAACTTACTGTATGAAAATGAGGACAGCTGAACAAAGAGGGTTCTTGGCGTATTGTACACGCAAGGAAAGCTGAACGCAGCCCCAACTCTGAAAACCTTCTGAATTGTTTGTTTCAGAAGTGCACAACTCCAGTGCTGATTTTAGGCAGCAACCTGGGAAACGAGTTGTCTGCACTCCTCTCTGGGCAACCAGTGACTTAATAGGTCAGTTTAGAACAGACAAGTATACTACAACGTAGGATCAAGGAGTTAGCCAGTTAACTTGTATACTACAACGTAGGATCAAGGAGTTAGCCAGTTAACTTGTATACTACAACGTAGGATCAAGGAGTTAGCCAGCTAACTTGTATACTACAACGTAGGATCAAGGAGTTAGCCAGTTAACTTGTATACTACAACGTAGGATCAAGGAGTTAGCCAGTTAACTTGTATACTACAACGTAGGATCAAGGAGTTAGCCAGCTAACTTGTATACTACAACGTAGGATCAAGGAGTTAGCCAGTTAACTTGTATACTACAACGTAGGATCAAGGAGTTAGCCAGTTAACTTGTATACTACAACGTAGGATCAAGGAGTTAGCCAGCTAACTTGTATACTACAACGTAGGATCAAGGAGTTAGCCAGTTAACTTGTATACTACAACGTAGGATCAAGGAGTTAGCCAGTTAACTTGTATACTACAACGTAGGATCAAGGAGTTAGCCAGCTAACTTGTATACTACAACGTAGGATCAAGGAGTTAGCCAGCTAACTTGCATACTACAACGTAGGATCAAGGAGTTAGCCAGCTAACTTGTATACTACAACGTAGGATCAAGGAGTTAGCCAGCTAACTTGTATACTACAACGTAGGATCAAGGAGTTAGCCAGCTAACTGGCCTAAATATTGATATTTTTTAAAGATGAGCTTGGTCTAATTGACTCAACCAAAACCGCAGATGTTTAGCTTTCTTAATGAACCTGGAAATCAAGTTATTTCTGGTTATCAAAGTTAGCTGGCTGACTCATTGAACCATACCCCTCTGGGGAGACTGGACACTAGTTCACCCTGCTCCCCACCAGTCCATGCCTTTCAATCCCAAACTCCCCCTTTGTTTTCTTTTCATCTCCAGTTTTTGTTTGAAACCCCCTCTGTAGTTATTGGAAAGCAAAAAAAAGCAATCACAGGAATACCTGAATCTGAAAATACATACAGTATACTGTAAGTAATGTATTTGCATTCTATGTCGGTGCAAATTATATGTAGCTTGCCTGGTTTAGTTAAATGACCACAGTGGATGGTTTGTTTTAACACTGTAGGAGAGGAAACCAGACAGTTATACAACCTGTTTGTTCAGAGGTGCTAGTGTTAAATGCTGTGGAAACAGTTCTCTCTGACAATGGCTGAAACCCAAAGTTAAGATATCTAAATGTGAAGGAGACAACCAACGTGTCTGATTTGCAATGAAGATGGGAAATGTTTTTGAAAGTCCTTCATTGTCTCTTCAGGTTGCATCTCCCGCAATTCATTTCACTAACCGAAACGCTCAATGGCAGTGTTCGAGAGCATCAAACCTACTGACTGATCTACAAATATGACTCATTATTAGATCAGTCACAGTTTACCAATGATATATTGCGGTTTTGATCTTCTCTAACATGGCGGTTGTGTCTTAAACCCCACCCTATGTATAACTAAATACCAAAAACGTGGCTCTGGCATTTGACCTGCTAGCTACAGATAGACCTAAACCATGCAGCGAGAGGAGACGTATCAGGGTCACGCTCTAAAATAATGTATTTCTAACTGGAGGCAAACTAAGGGCTCTATTCAGTCTATCACCGACATTTTAAAGGCCATGTTCCCGAGTTAGTGCATTTCCACATAACATCTTTGGGGCGATGAAACAACGGAGGGAATGGGCGAGGGAGCTTGGACATGGCTGGATCAAATTTGGGGAAAGCTGAATTTTATGCAATTCTGTGATCTCGCAACGCTATTAACCAATTAAAGCTCACTATAGCTTCCAGCCCCTATTGGATTGGCAGTTGATACCTAGCCTGCTAGCTAGCAACCACATGAGGGCGAAGCTAATGTTATCCAAATGATTCCGTTATGTGGAAATCTTTTAGCGGAGACTGCAAACGATGGTCAAAAAAATAACGCATGTCGGCTTAATCGGAACTGACCTTAATCTGTAACGCTACAGCGATATTGAATAGAGCCCTAAACTAGTAGACATGTTTACAGGCGGGGGCACTGAGACTGACAACGGTCTCTATATGCTTTGGTATATTTTGGGTTGTAGGTTTAGTTTATCATTTTTAAACAAGACGTGGACGACAGGGCAGGAACGTTGAACAGTTTGACCCCCCAAACCCATGGACCCTCTCTAGAGGCTGTCAGTGGACTCATTTTGAGGTGCTGAGAACGAAGTGGTCGACAATCTGGAGTGCCATCAATTTATACCCATTCTCTCTTTTGCTAGAAAATGGAAAACAAAAACACTGGAATGTCATTTTTAAATATATATATATAAAATGAACAAATAAGTTTGTCTTGAATCAATGTTTGTCTCTGAAAATACCGAGTAGGCTATTAACTGTATATTCAATAGTAGATGAACCACAATCCAATGTGATGTCAAATCAATAGCACAGCGCTGGGTGGAGTTTTGTGTTAAATTTTAATAGATATTCTGTTATTGTCTAGACCTTGCCACAGCTCAGAAGCTGTGAAAAACAGAAAACAAAAATATTAACATTTTACATTCACTACTAATTTCACCTCATGATCAGAAAATATACATTTATATGCATTGTTAATATTTTTTTCTTTCAAATGAAATGTATTTTGCAAGTGCTTAGGCATGATGACCATACAGATACAATGGACTCTGAGGGCCAGTGTTTCTCAATCCATTCCTGGGGGGTGCACCGTTTGTTCCAGCTCATCACTAACACACCTGATTAAAGTAATCAGTGGCTTGGCGAAAACTAGTTGAATCAGTGTTGGGCTGGAATGAAAAGGGCACCTCTGGGGACCCCCAGGACTGAGTTAAGCGATATTCCATTAGGCCTTTCTAACCCTGGCTCACATCACTGGTACTTCTAGAAAGACTGATCATCACCTGCGACAGTTATTGGTCACATTGGCTGCATCTACACAGGCAGCCCAATTCATCTTTTGACCAGCCAGATAAGAGCTGATGGGATGTGGAGGGGAAACAAAGATCAATTGGGCTGCCTGTGTGGCTGCAGCTGTTCGACCCAACAGGAACGGCTAAAATCTAAAAAACAAAACATCCCAAAAAATAGAAACACAATGGACAAAAGAAAAAAAATACAACTTATCCGTTTCACATTTTAACAGTATCTCACTCCAAAGCTTCATGATCCTGGAGATCAAAATGTAAAACAATATAACGGGAATAAACTATCAATTCAGTTAGTTTAAGTAGAGATACTTCATCAAATATCCTTATCTGTTAATGCTGCAGCAGGTAGCTACATGGTTGTGCTGATGGAGAATGTGTGACTATCCGCACAAAAATATTTTCTTTGCATACTAAGACATGCATTATCCCATAGACACACTACATTCACAGGGGTAATAACTACAGTATGGCTGAAAGCAGAACATTTTACCTAAGTCACAGCTCTAGGAACATTACTTTCTCCTAACCTTAGCCATTAGCAGGGGAAAAGCTAACCTGTCAGAGCAGTGTCTGGACTGCCCACTGATCTGACAAACTTTCCAAGTGTAATACAACCTATTCTAAACCTCAACACCCCATCTACTATATATTGCTGTCAAAAGTAGTGCACTACATATAGGGAACAGGGTGCCATTTGAGCCAGCTCCCTACTATATATAATTACAGTACTGGAGATAGGTCATCTAGAACAGGGTTTTCCCCAAACACGGTCCTGCCCCCCACCAGGGGGCCCTGGGAAAGAGTTTGGGAAACACTCCTCTGGAGTAGACCTGACCATGTTTTATAACCGTGAATATGAAATAAGAGGACAGTAGTAGAACTAGCCTGGTAGTCCCACAGGACAGCTAGAGACAGTAGTAGAACTAGCCTGGTAGTCCCACAGGACAGCTAGAGACAGTAGTAGAACTAGCCTGGTAGTCCCACAGGACAGCTAGAGACAGTAGTAGAACTAGCCTGGTAGTCCCACAGGACAGCTAGAGACAGTAGTAGAACTAGCCTGGTAGTCCCACAGGACAGCTAGAGACAGTAGTAGAACTAGCCTGGTAGTCCCACAGGACAGCTAGAGACAGTAGTAGAACTAGCCTGGTTGTCCCACAGGACAGCTAGAGACAGTAGTAGAACTAGCCTGGTTGTCCCACAGGACAGCTAGAGACAGTAGTAGAACTAGGCTGGTTGTCCCACAGGACAGCTAGAGACATCAGTCACAGGGACGATGTATTTCTGTCCCTCGTAACAGTGCAGCAGACCTGGGTGTCTATCAAATACTTTAAGTATTTAAACGCCACCAAATTCTAGCCCTGAAGTCATTAGCGACGTGACTACAGGTAAGCGGAAAGCAAAAGGAGGGTTTAATTCCATCTATTCTCCATCATCCGAGTAGAATGACACCTGAACTACAGGTACAAGCGACAGCTGATCTAGCAGCTCTGAAATGTATGAACTCAGCCAACACTCTTGGGGCAAACGATGGAGGAAATGTTTAAAACCATAACACATTAAAAAGGAACACACACCAGATCAAAGGACAGCAATGCAACAAAAAACAGCAACAAAATCAGTCAGAGGGCAGGAATCGTATACATGTATGTCAAACCACTCAACCATGTTCTACCAGAGATGGCAACAGGCCTGGACAGGGTCAAATCAAAAAACTAAAACCATCCCCCAGCCACCTGTCAGAGACGGACAGGGGTTGAAGTGCTAAATCGACTTCCCAAATGGCACCCTATTCAGACCCGGCCCTCTGGCCAGAAGTAGTGCACCATATGGAATAGGGTGCCATTTTGCCACTTATTTCAAGTCTGCAGACCACTACACCTCGGATAAGGGTTTATACAGATCTTAGTCTCGAGGGAGGAGACCGAAACAAGGATGAAGCCAACTAGACATGAGATACAGTATCCAACAGGGAACAAAATACATAAAACAAAAACAAAATTGGTCCAATAAGTGATCCTATTCCAATTTAGGGGGAAATTATAACATTCTAGTCTGATTAAAAGGCTTGGCTTTGGGTGTCTGGATACAAATGAAGCCTGTCTCATAATTAACAATTATAGTTACAGGCAATTTAAATGTACTTTCTATGCAAATCGTTTTTTCCCTTCATTTGTTTTTTAAATGCATAACTGCTTTTGTTTTTCTACGTGAATAGGTGGTGTGTAATTGGGGGTTGGTACACTACTATTGACCAATCAGGACAAACCCCTCTATGAATCATGGGAGACAGGATGTAGAGCAGCTGACTTCCTCTTCTTGGTGACATCATCATGGAAGGGTTTGGTTGGTCGACCTCACTGCTCGTGAGCCGCACTCATGCCTCGAACCTGACCTGAACTACGCAGCTGGCGGAGGAAGGACGGAGAAAGTAAACAGATTATAGTCACAGTCACACAGTGAAGGACAAAATGTGTGTCTGTAGGAGAGGAGTGAACATATTCTTTCTTTGCATCAAATGGCCATTGCCTGGTACATATAATGTAGCAACAGCTAAACTTACATTGTGAACTAATGGCCAATGTTTAGTTAATGAAATAGAGAATAATGTTTCCCCTTTACTAGCAGTCACATCACAACAATCCTCTTTCCACATGACAGATAATTCCATCTGTAGGCAACATGATACATGCAGAAAGATGGCAGAGCAACAGGGTAGGAGCGCTGCCCCAACACCTGGAACCACACATATACACACAATTAAACAGATCACACCATGTTAATAAGACAGCAAGTGGACAAAAAAAGGTTTCAAAGAGGTAAGGAAGATAAGAAGTCATGCAGCAGGAGCAGAACTGCAGAGAGACAGGATGCAGACGTGATGGAAAGAACAAACGGAATGAGAGCGCCACATGCAGGTAGAGCTCCAAAACCACCATAGACGAACGACAGACTGAACCAAAAGCAGATTGTTTCATTAGACAGGCAACATGCAGCTGGAAAAAGGGAGAAAAACGTGATGAGCAACAAACTAATGGGGGGGATAGAGAGAGATGAGAGCAGGTACAGGATGAGTCTCCGACACCACGATGATGTCATTTCCTGTGTCCTGTTGGGGAACTTACTCAGCCTGTCTCTGACCTTTGACCTACAGGGGCGGGGTTACTCTTCCGTTGCCGAGGTTCCTCTAACGGTGCCCTTCTCACGCATCTAAAGGCAGCAGAGTAGAACTGTCAGCTGGACCAATCAGAGAGCTTCATAGGAGGGTCAAAGGTTAAGGCCATAGGGGTTAGTGAGGGTCACAGTCAGTCCTAGATAGGTGATTTGTTTATTGTGGTCCTTGATCCCTCAATGCCTCTGGAATCATGTGTTAGTGACCTTTTCATCCTCATCAACTGTCCCTATCTACGCACCACAAAAACAATCTTTAAGGCACAAGTCTAAAACCTAGGAAAAAATGGCAGACATTAATTGTGTGTGTTACCTCTTCCAGCTCTTTCTTGGTCTCTTCCTCCATTCGTCGGATGTCTGCCATGGTCAGCTCCACCCAGTTGTCAATCCAACAGAACAACTGGCGATGGAAGTTAGTGAAAATACGCTTCTCTTGCTGAAGGAGGGAAGATGGTGGAGAGGGAGGGGGAGGAGAGAGGTGGAGAGGGAAGGGGAGGAGAGAGGTGGAGAGGGAAGGGGAGGAGAGAGGTGGAGAGGGAAGGGGAGGAGAGAGGTAGAGAGGGAAGGGGAGGAGAGAGGTGGAGAGGGAAGGGGAGGAGAGAGGTGGAGAGGGAAGGGGAGGTGGAGAGGGAAGGGGAGGAGAGAGGTGGAGAGGGAAGGGGAGGTGGAGAGGGAAGGGGAGGAGAGAGGTGGAGAGGGAAGGGGAGGAGAGAGGTGGAGAGGGAAGGGGAGGAGAGAGGTGGAGAGGGAAGGGGAGGAGAGAGGTGGAGAGGGAATGAATGGAGAGACCAGAGAACAATAATATTAGGTATCAGTCTGTTTTCTCCTTAGGGGCCCTAAATGTGAAAAGGATAAAGTGAGAAAGAGATGCAAGTATTGTACCTTCTGGATAAAGTTCTCTACTTTGGTCTGCAGGCCCCACCACTTGAACTTGACAGTGACCAGTTTGTAGGCACACATCTTAGGACAGTCCGTCTTGTTCATCAGATCGTTCTGTCATAGGAGAAACACAGGAGGGATGAGGCCAAATGTATTTTTATTTTCTACAATGTTGATTTTGGGGCATTAACCTCCAGCACCTCAAAAGAGAGAAGGATGGTAGTGTGTGTGTTATCCCTCTTCTAATGAGGTCAATATGAATAACTATCACAGACAAGACGGGATATATATGGTGACAGTAGGTCAAATCCTGTACCTTCCATTCAGGTGAGAGCGGTCCTCTGCCTGTCTTTGTAGATTTGAACAGCGCAGGATCCTCCTCTGCTTTATAATCCTGGAGTAAAAAACAAAACATACCTTACACAACGACAACCTGCTCTTTCCATAACATAGACTGACCAGGTGAAAGCTATGATCCCTTATTGACGTCACCTGTTAAATCCACTTCAATCAGTGTAGATGAAGGGGAGGAGACAGGTTGAAGAAGGATAGTGAATGTGTGCCATTCAGAGGGTGAATGGGCAAGACAAAAGATTTAAGCCTCTTTAAACAGGGTATGGTAGTAGGTGCCAGGTGCACTGGTTTGTGTCAAGAACTGCAATGCTGCTTGGTTTTTCACGCTCAACAGTTTCCCGTGGGTATCAAGGATGGGTGGTGGACCAAAGGACATCCAGCCAACTTGACAACTGTGGGAAGCGTTGCAGTCAGTATGGGCAGCGTCCCTGTGGAATGTTTTTGGCACCTTGTATGCTATGCCCTGACAAATTGAGGCTGTTCTGAGCGCAAAGGGGGTGTTACAACTCAATATTTGGAAGGCATTCTAATGTTTTGTACACTCAGCATATATACACATTACAACCCATTATATTCATGTAGGATAGAAAATGCATTACACATGCATACTGACCAGGGTTTCCGTTAGCCGGTAATTTCCAGATTTTGGCAGATAAAATAAATGGAAAGTCAAATATAATTGTAGCCGGCCAAATTGTCCGGGGCTGCCGTTCTGCTGAGGAGAGAGCGAAAGCAAGACAGGAGCCTTGGCCTAGGCTATTATTGATTGCGAAGATTAAGGCCTTTTTCATTGAAGTAAACCGAAAGTTGGAGAGTATGCCTACAGTGAAAAGCCTACAAGGCAGAGCTCAAGACTACAACTATATTGGTCGCATCAGTGCAGGCTGCACTCATTCACCTCATTAAAAACATCCTCTTTTTTAAGAGGCTAAAACCATGATTTGGTCAAACAGTAAAGTACATTATCCTCATGAATCCTGTACTGAAAGTGTTTGACTGCCTGCCCCTGTTTGGCTGGGGCCTGCAGCTGTGTCGAGCGAGCCACTCTCGCTCTCTCCTTTTCTGGGGGGGAGAAAGAGAACTGTTTTCCAATTGTATAACATTTTAAAATACGATTGCTTGGAAAACAGCTATCCTGTTGTCACAGATGGAGAGACGATGTGCTCAGCTTTCACACTCTTCACATACGCTGCTGCTACTCTCTCATATGAATAGAAAGATATATACTGAAGATCTCGTACAACGCTGTGTACTACTCCCTTCACAGAACAGTGCAAACTGGCTCTAACCAGAATAGAAAGAGGAGTGGGAGGCCCCGGTGCAGGACTGAGCAAGAGGACAAGTGCATTAGAGTGTCTAGTTTGAGAAACAGATGCCTCACAAGTCCTCAACTGGCAACTTCATTAAACAGTACCTGCAAAACACCAGTCTCAACGTCAACAGTGAAGAGACTGGCCTTCTATGCAGAGTTGCAAAGAAAAAGCCATATCTCAGACTGGCCAATAAAAATAAAAGATTAAGATTGGCAAAAGAACACAGACACTGGACAGAGGAACTCTGCCAAGAAGGCCAGCATCCCGGAGTCGCCTCTTCACTGTTGACGTTGAGACTGGTGTTTTGCAGGTACTGTTTAATGAAGTTGCCAGTTGAGGACTTGTGAGGCATCTGTTTCTCAAACTAGACACTCTAATGCACTTGTCCTCTTGCTCAGTCCTGCACCGGGGCCTCCCACTCCTCTTTCTATTCTGGTTAGAGCCAGTTTGCACTGTTCTGTGAAGGGAGTAGTACACAGCGTTGTACGAGATCTTCAGTTTCTTGGCAATTTCTCGCACTGGAAAAGCCTTAATTTCTCAGAACAAGAATAGATTGATGAGTTTCAGAACAAAGTTATTTGTTTCTGGCCATTTTGAGCCTGTAATCGAACTCCCAAATGCTGATGCTCCAGATAATCAAATAGACTAAAGAAGGACAGTTTTATTGCTTCTTTAGTCAGCACACAGTTTTAAGCTGTGTTAACATAATTACAAAAGGGTTTTCTAATGATCAATTAGCCGTTTATGATAAACTTGGATTAGCTAACACAACGTGCCATTGGAACACAGGAGTGAAGGCTGCTGATAATGGGCCTCTGCACGACCGATGTAGATATTCCATTAAAAATCTGCCGTTTCCAGCTACATTTACAACATTAACAATGTCTACACTGTATTTCAGATCAATTTGATGTTATTTTAAATGGACCAAAAAAATTTGATTTTCTTTCAAAAACAAGGACATTTCTAAGTGACTCCTAACTTTGAACAGTAGTGTACACAAAAGTATGTGGACACCCCTTCAAATTAGTGGATTTAGCTATTTCAGCCACACCAGTTGCTGACCGGTGTATAAAATCGAGCACACAGCCATGCAATCTCCATAGACAAACATTGGCAGTAGAATGGCTTTACTGAAGTGCTCGGTGACTTTCAAAGTGGCACCGTCATAGGATTCCACCTTTCCAACAAGTCAGTACTTCAAATTTCTGCCCTGCTAGAGCTGCCCCGGTCAACTGTAAATGCTGTTATTGTGAAGTGAAAACGTCTAGGAGCAACAGCAGCTCAGCTGCAAAGTGGTAGGCTACACAAGCTCACAGAACGGGACCGCCGAGTGCTGAAGCACATAGCTCGTAAAAATCGTCTGTCCTCGGTTGGAACACTCAGTACCGAGTTCCAAACTGCCTCTGGAAGCAACGTCAGCACAAGAACTGTTCGTCGAGAGCTTCATGAAATGGGTTTCCATGGCCGAGCAGCTGCCTAAGATCACACACAAGCCTAAGATCACCATGCGCAATGCCAAGTTTCGGCTGGAGCGGTGTAAAGCCTGCCGCCATTGGACTCAGTGGAAACGCGTTCTCTGGAGTGATTAATCACACGTCACCATCTAGCAGTCTGCCGGCCGAATCTGGGTTTGGCAGATGCCAGTAGACCTCTACCTGCCCAAATGCATAGTGCCAACTGTAAAGTTTGGTGGTGGAGGAGGAATAATGTTCTTGGGCTGTTTTTCATGGTTTAGGCTAGGCCCCTTAGTTCCAGTGAAGGGAAACCTTAACACTACAGCTTCTAATTTTGTGGCAATAGTTTGGGGAAGGCCCTTTCCTGTTTCAGCATGACAATGCGCCCATGCACAAAGTGAGGTGCATACAGAAATGGTTTGTCAAGATCAGTGTGGAAGAACTTGACTGTCCTGCACAGAGCCCTGACCTTAAGCCCATCAAACACCTTTGGGATGAATTGGAACACTGACTGCGATCCAGGCCTTATCACCCAACATCAGTGCCCAACCTCACTAATGCTCTTGTGGCCGAGTGGAAGCAAGTCCCCGCAGCAATGTTCCAACATCTAGTGGAAAGCCTTCCCAGAAGAGTGGAGGCTGTTATAGCAGCAAAAGGGACCAACTCCATATTAATGCCCATGATTTTGGAATGAGATGTTTGACGAGCAGGTGTCCACATACTATTTGGTAATGTAGTGTACATAAAAGGAAGAAAAGCTTAGCCCCAGAGAGATAGAAATATGCCTGCGGTATGCTACGACACCGACATTCATTTCTTTATACTTGTCAGATTGGCTACTCAAATACACTTTTATTGGTCACATGTGCCAAATACTTTTCAACTGCTACACCTGTTGTAAGAAAAATATCTGCTAAATAAAAAAAGGAAATAGCCTCATTATTGTTGGATTAAAAATTGTGTTACTATGTACAAGGAGTACCAGTACTGAATTAATGTGCATGGGTATGAGGTAGCGGAGCTAATACAGAATGCCCAGGGCCTTCAGAAAGTATTCACACCCCTCGACTTTTCCCACATTTTGTTGTGTTACAGCCTGAGTTTAAAATGTATTAAATTGAAAAAAGAAAATTACTGGCCTACAAACAATATCCCATAAAGTGGAATTATGTTTTTGAAATTGTTACAAATTACAAAAAAATTAAAAGCTCAAATGTCTTGAGCCAATAAGTATTTAAGCCCTTTGTTATGGCATTAATATAGGCCTATTTAGTGCTCAAATCTCCGACAGCTGAACCGTGAGTTGGACAATTATTGTTTTAGGAAAGTAAAAAAACGAAATAGGCTAGAAAATGTTGCATATGCTACAGATCAAAACAAGGAATAGTGTTTCTGTAATTAGTTATAGGCTGTTTTTAAGGACATGTAAAATGAGGCTCATTTAGCCAATATCCCTTGTTTATTGATGGCGCTGACTGTGAGTGGATGGCTTAATGGGTACGCACCCAATGCATATGGATGACTGATACATTTCTCAAATGTCCAATAAATAAAATCTCAAGGTCACTTGTCCGGCGCAAAATTTTCCTAATAGAAACCCTGATACTGACAACAATATATATACACAGTACAGTCCTATTATAGTCCTGCAGGAGAGAACACACACACAGGGAAACTAATGACATGGAGTTGTATATATACTAATGTTCATTGAGTTAATAGTATCTGGAATGAAGCCGCTCCATATTTCTTGATTTTCATATATTGTGTGTAGAATCAGAAGAGTGGATGATATGACGCTCTGGGGAACAGAGATCAACGCCATGCCCTTATGATGCAGGAAAGCTATTGGAGCAGCATGATGGCAGGCGCACACACAACCACACACAGGCTCTCCCCTTGTTCCTATTTGTATCCATCAGACCTGTGTGTGTTTTCCTGCAGCAGATGGCCCCTCAGATTAAGGCGTGGCCCTACCACTGATCCACTCATGTTATTAGAGTACAGGAGCCACTGCACTGTAGTCCTGGTACAGTACCGGCTGAGTGGTCAGTCAGTATTGTACATGAGACAAACACTACAGACACTACAGCCTGACTACAGACAGAGAAGAGCATGGTTTTTCAGCTCCAGTGCTTGGGGACACCCATCCATTTTGTTCTAGTCATTGGCTGCGGTCCAAACACTTAAAAAGACACACCCTCGTCCACAAAACCTCACCTTATGCCCTTGGGGGAATCCCCGTCGCCATCTTGGAGGGTGGTCCAAATGATTAGCCAAGCAAGGGAAGTTTGCAACGTAAGCCCCTCAGCCCTCGTTTTTAGTCGGCTTTGCGAGTGTACAATTATGTTCACTCCGGGCCTGAAACTCCCCATAATTCAATTTGCGACGATTGTACATCCGCTAAGAAAAGTCAGCAAAAACTTAAAAACAACATCAATGGAGAAGTCAACATACAAGCGTCAGAAAAACCAAATGCAATAAGGTCTAAATTTTGCTACTACGTAAAAAGTAATTATGTTTTTGTTTGGTTATCTTTTGGAAATTGTAGAAATAAAACATTTTCCTTCTTCAGAAGTTCCAGCTAGGCAGGCTAACGTTAGTTAGCTAATTAATTTGCTAGCTATCATACAGTAGGCAGGCTAACGTTAGTTAGCTAATTCATTTACTAGCCATCATACAGTGGGCAGGCTAACGTAAGTTAGCTAATTCATTTGCTAGCTATCATACAATAGGCCTATATTAATAATGATATATTTAATATAAGTAGACATGCACTCATAATTTACTGTAGCGCATATAAGCACCCACAATCTACCGGTGGCTTAAAACACAATCATCACAGGATGATCGAGTGACGAATTTCCGGCCAAGGGTGGTCCATTTAAAAATCATTCCTTCCTCCCTCACCCTGCAAGTGTATACTCGTCAGACGTCATGGTACGTCATCAGAAGTGTCCACTTCATTTGAGGGCTGATGGGATAGGGTGTGTCTTTAAGGTGTTCGAACCGCAGCTATTGATGTACTGAATCAGATGTGAGTGCTGTGCACCAACAGAGGGCAGCTCTCTGAAAGACCCACCGCTCGAGTTTTGGTCAGTCAGGGAAATAAAAGTGCTGAAACATGTTGGCTCACTATTTAAAAAGAAGATGGAGAACTAGCTATAAGATGAAAAATACTGGAGTTTTGGCGCAGGTACAGCCTACTAGTGCTAGCTAACTCTAGGTAGAGTAAACATTATTTTTTTTTAAATGTACAAATCAATACTTTGAGTCAAATATCGATTGGCCCAAAAATGATATTGCGATATGTAACTGTATCCATCACTACTACACAGGGACGAGTCTACTAGCAGAAATCTCCTGATCTACGCTAATTAAGCTGTTACGTTAGGTCCTGTACAATATGGCACATCAGCAGTATGTCAGTAAGGTGATGTATAGATCAGAGTTTCTACACAGTGCCTTGCGCAGGCCGATCCTCTGGCGGACAGGAATGGACTGCCAGGCATTCCTAGTCAACAGCAGCAGACACAGGGCTAGGAATGACGCTAGACTAGGAATGACACTAGGCTAGGAATGACACTAGGCTAGGAATGACACTAGGCTAGGAATGACACTAGGCTAGGAATGACACTAGGCTAGGAATGACACTAGACTAGGAATGACACTAGACTAGGAATGACACTAGACTAGGAATGACACTAGACTAGGAATGACACTAGGCTAGGAATGACGCTAGGCTAGGAATGACGCTAGGCTAGGAATGACACTAGACTAGGAATGACACTAGACTAGGAATGACACTAGACTAGGAATGACACTAGACTAGGAATGACACTAGGCTAGGAATGACGCTAGACTAGGAATGACACTAGGCTAGGAATGACACTAGGCTAGGAATGACACTAGACTAGGAATGACACTAGACTAGGAATGACACTAGACTAGGAATAACACTAGGCTAGGAATGACACTAGACTAGGAATGACACTAGACTAGGAATGACACTAGACTAGGAATGACACTAGACTGGCAGTAATCTTTTGTGGACAGAAGCACGTAACACAAACGTTAGAGGAGCAGACTGTGCGACTAACAAGGAACTTTGTTTCGGTGCTGAAAATCTCCCCCCTGTTAGGCTGCGTTTCATTTGATTTTTTATGGTTGTTTGATCACGGGGGAGACACTAGTAATGTCTGCAGTTTTAGGGTTGGCTATTTGTTTCCAGTGTATTAGTCTATAAATAAATGTCTTTGCCAAAATTTGTCATCTCTCCCATGTCTTATTCGACTAGTAGTTGTTCTGAAATGTTCATTGCTTGCCTACATTTTACTCCCTCCTCTGTTTAATATAACACATGCATTATTAATTTTGGTTGCCTATCCTGACGTGAAGTTTGTTCTATAGAAACTATTTGACTCTGATGTGTGCCACAAAGTACGACTCTAGCCACAAAATTAAGGAAATTAGAGGGGGGGTTCAGCAAGGCCATTTTCTTGCCTGCCGAAATTCCACCCCCACCCCTTCTATCTTGGGACGACAAGGCCTGACACTTCAGAATAATTTTGCTAGCTCATGTTAACCAGTAGTTGTGCCACAGAAAGTATTTGACTCTAGCCACAAAATTAAGGAAATTAGAGGGGGGGGGGGGGGGGGGTTCGGCAGGCAAGAAAATAGCCTTGCCGAACCCCCCCTTCTAATTTCCTTCATCAAGAGCCATCTTGATGTCACTGATCTAACATGGCTGAGTGGTTAAAAACTCACTGCTTTAGCCAATACAGTGATGTCAGGTCTGATGCGCAATAGAGGAATGATCCATTTATTCAAATAGTGTTCCACGTATTCAACTAGTGTGTGTGTGTGTGTGTGTACGTCCACTCACCCCATGGGCCACCACATCTTTGTCTGCAATGTCGATGGGAATCACCTCCACTGTCTTCCACGTAGGACCATCCAAGTCATGCACGTTTTCTAGAGTTCCCATGTCAGGTTTGTGCCACGTCTCAATCTTTATCAGGAAGTCATCTTTCATATACTCGTTCTGGAGGGAGAGGAGAAAAGAAAAGTAAGCAAAGAAAGAAAAGGAGACAAATCAAATCTCTGTCCATGTTTTAATCTAGTCTGGCAAAGCATAAATTAATCCTTGCTGATGTGGGTCGGGATGGCGGCCATGTTGGGTGTACCATTCCAAATGTTTGATAAGTTGATTCTATGGATTCTGTGGTGGGAAGGAAACTATTTCCAAGAAGGCTTTAGTGTTCACTTCCTCTATATATACTGCTCAAAAAAATAAAGGGAACACTTAAACAACACATCCTAGATCTGAATGAAAGAAATAATCTTATTAAATACTTTTTTTCTTTACATAGTTGAATGTGCTGACAACAAAATCACACAAAAATAATCAATGGAAATCCAATTTATCAACCCATGGAGGTCTGGATTTGGAGTCACACTCAAAATTAAAGTGGAAAACCACACTACAGGCTGATCCAACTTTGATGTAATGTCCTTAAAACAAGTCAAAATGAGGCTCAGTAGTGTATGTGGCCTCCACGTGACTGTATGACCTCCCTACAACGCCTGGGCATGCTCCTGATGAGGTGGCGGATGGTCTCCTGAGGGATCTCCTCCCAGACCTGGACTAAAGAATCCTCCAACTTCTGGACAGTCTGTGATGCAACGTGGCGTTGGTGGATGGAGCGAGACATGATGTCCCAGATGTGCTCAATTGGATTCAAGTCTGGGGAACGGGCGGGCCAGTCCATAGCATCAATGCCTTCCTCTTGCAGGAACTGCTGACACACTCCAGCCACATGAGGTCTAGCATTGTCTTGCATTAGGAGGAACCCAGGGCCAACCGCACCAGCATATGGTCTTACAAGGGGTCTGAGGATCTCATCTCGGTACCTAATGGCAGTCAGGCTACCTCTGGCGAGCACATGGAGGGCTGTGCGGCCCCCCAAAGAAATGCCACCCCACACCATGACTGACCCACCGCCAAACCGGTCATGCTGGAGGATGTTGCAGGCAGCAGAACGTTCTCCACGGCGTCTCCAGACTCTGTCACGTCTGTCACGTGCTCAGTGTGAACCTGCTTTCATCTGTGAAGAGCACAGGGCGCCAGTGGCGAATTTGCCAATCTTGGTGTTCTGTGGCAAATGCCAAACGTCCTGCACGGTGTTGGGCTGTAAGCACAACCCCCACCTGTGGACGTCGGGCCCTCATACCACCCTCATGGAGTCTGTTTCTGACCGTTTGAGCAGACACATGCACATTTGTGGCCTGCTGGAGGTCATTTTGCAGGGCTCTGGCAGTGCTCCTCCTGCTCCTCCTTGCACAAAGGCGGAGGTAGCGGTCCTGCTGCTGGGTTGTTGCCCTCCTACGGCCTCCTCCACGTCTCCTGATGTACTGGCCTGTCTCCTGATAGCGCCTCCATGCTCTGGACACTACGCTGACAGACACAGCAAACCTTCTTGCCACAGCTCGCATTGATGTGCCATTCTGGATGAGCTGCACTACCTGAGTCACTTGTGTGGGTTGTAGACTCCGTCTCATGCTACCACTAGAGTGAAAGCACCGCCAGCATTCAAAGTGACCAAAACATCAGCCAGGAAGCATAGGAACTGAGAAGTGGTCTGTGGTCCCCACCTGCAGAACCACTCCTTTATTTGGGGTGTCTTGCTAATTGCCTATAATTTCCACCTGTTGTCTATTCCATTTGCACAACAGCATGTGAAATGTATTGTCAATCAGTGTTGCTTCCTAAGTGGACAGTTTGATTTCACAGAAGTGTGATTGACTTGGAGTTACATTGTGTTGTTTAAGTGTTCCCTTTATTTTTTTGAGCAGTGTAGTAGCCTTAAAATGTCAGCCAACTGCAAGCTTGAGAATGCCTTGCATGGAGAACCAATGGGAACCTCATACTGAGAAAGCCTTGCATGGAGAACCAATGGGAATCTCATACTGAGAAAGCCTTGCATGGAGAACCAATGGGAATCTCATACTGAGAAAGCCTTGCATGGAGAACCAATGGGAATCTCATACTGAGAAAGCTTTGCATGGAGAACCAATGGGAATCTCATACTGAGAAAGCCTTGCATGGAGAACCAATGGGAATCTCATACTGAGAAAGCCTTGCATGCTGAACCAATGGGAATCTCATACTGAGAAAGCCTTGCAGGGAGAACCAATGGGAATCTCATACTGAGAAAGCCTTGCATGGAGAACCAATGGGAATCTCATACTGAGAAAGCATTGCATGGAGTCCTGGGAGGCCTAAGGCCTATTTAAACCCCACAGCTAAGCTAATTAACTGATTATCTGGGCTTGTGGGTGCAAAATGGTTTTGTTACAGTCTAATGCTACAGTATGTTGTTGAATAGTACTAGTCACTGGTAATTTTCCACACCTGTCCAGTAAACTCTTTGTACAGAGAAGTGATTTATTACTGGCTCATCTTTCAGGCACTAAAAACCTAGCTAGGCAGAAATCTAGTTTCCCCTGGTTTGGCTTTAAAGATCCTACCACTCCTCTATCTTAAGACATATAGGCTGTGAGAACTGGTTAGAACCTGTTCTCATTCGTATGATTTTTCTATGGAAGTGGAACCAATTACCCCTTATCTCTTTTGTAAGCTCGCCTCCCCCTTGGAGGGGTAGGTAAGCAGTTCATTGTGTAAGTTAAGTATATAAAGACTGATTGTAAAATCTTTGAGATCCTCTGTGGTATATCCTGAGAATTCCTTTCCGTATGTCCTGAAGGTTACTCTCCGGGTTCATCCTGAGAGTGGTCTTCCTTGCAATTGCTTGAATAAACCTCTTATTGCTGATAGATGACTTCTGCCTAATTCCTCAAACAAGTTTTCCCTCAACAGGCTGAAACGGCACGGCTGGTTAGTGCACTACTTCACTCTGCCTAGCTAACTGTGGTGTGATAGCATTAGCAACATAGCTAGCTACACAACGCCACCACGCTATAAGTCACTAATGGGATTGAGTGTCTCAAATACATTCCCACAACAAACCTAGCCCACACAGACCATAGCTGGGAGAATATGGGAAAGGGAGATAACCTAGTCAGTTGCACAAGAATGCATTTCAACCAAAATGTGTCTTCCGCATTTAACTCAACCCCTCTGAATCAGAGAGGTGAGGGGGGGCTGCTTTAACCAACGTCATTGGCGCCCGTGGAGCAGTTGTTGGGGATTAACTGCCTTGCTCAAGGGCAGAAGAGCAGACTTTCCCACCTTGCCGGCTCAGGGATTTGAACCAGCGACCTTTCAGTTACTGGCCCAACGCTCTTAACCGCTAGGCTACCCACCCCAGTGTGCATGTGTTTGTGTCAGTTCACTCACTACTCACCGTTATAACTGCCGCAGATGGAGAAAACAAGCAACAGAAGAAAAAAGGAAACTGATTATTTCATTGAAAGTAAACTGTGACAAATTACAATGTAGGCCAGTACCTTGCCAGAAGATGCCGACCCTACCGTTATGCTTGTTAACACTGAGCACAATCATGGTTATATTAAGACACATTTGAACCCGACGTGAGATATGGGACAGAAAATGTACCTCAATGCAGGGATCGGATATGCCACTGTACTCCAAATTGTACCTTTATCCACACTGCTACGTCGAGAAGATTGAAATACTGCTATCATTTTGTAATGGCAGTGTCGGCCAATCAGCTCCTTTGTACAATGCGACCTGCCATTCCGTAATGGCTGCTGTGGGTACCGCTAGCTAGCATGAGGATGGAAAAAAAGGCAGTTTTTGTTCTTGATGGAGCAGTGTGGATAAAGGTAACATTTGGAGTACAGTGGCATATCCCATCCCTGCATTGAGGTACGTTTTCCGTCCCATATCTAGCGCCGGCTCCAGTGTCTTAATGGAACCATGATTGCGTTCCGACCCCAGTGCAGCTGATTGTAAACCAACGTAACAGTAGGGTCAGTATCTTCTTGCAAGCCAGTCCCAATCAGAGATGGGCTCAATTGAGTGTTTAAACTAGAGTTCTGGTACTCACCGGTGCGACAGTATGGGTAGGCATTCCAGGCTTTTTCATGGAAGACTAACGCTCCCTCTGGTGCAATATACCTCAACCAGCCTGGGACTTTACTGCAAGGAAAGAGAGACAGGAGTCAATCAGCTGAATGTGTATGGCTGCATTTACACAGGCAGTCCAACTCAGATCTTTTGACCAATCAGATCAGCTCTTTAGCCAATAATTGACCCTTGGCTAAGCCCCACCCCTTTTGTTGTCGTCACTACCACTACTATATTTTCCCGGGAAGCTCAATTCCCCATTCAAAATTCTTGAGAAAACCCATCACAATGACCTCAAACTGTATTTCTAATACACAATAAAAATTAAGCAGACTACCCCATGCTAATCAGGAGACTCTCGGGTATGTTGTAGTGGACTGTCATTACAATTGCTTCACGGGAACTTGGTAAAATGTATTTTTAGCAGGCCTCCCAAGTGGGGCAGTGGTCTAAGGCACTGCATCGCAGTGCTAGCTGTGCCACTAGAGATTCTGGGTTCGTGCCCAGGCTCTGTCTCAGCTGGCCGCGCCAGGGAGACCCATGAGGCGGCGCACAATTGGCCCAGCGTCATCAGGGTTAGGGGAGGGTTTGGCCGGCAGGGATGTCCTTGTCCCATCGCGCACTAGCGACTCCTGTGGCGGGCCGGGCACAGTGCACGCTGACACGGTCGCCAGGTGTACGGTGTTTCCTCTGACACATTGGTGCGGCTGGCGTCCGGGTTAAGTGGGCATTGTGTCAAGAAGCAGTGCGGCTTGGTTGGGTTGTGTTGCAGCGATGAGACAAGACTGCAACTACCAATTAGATACCACGAAGTTGGGGGAGAAAAATAATAAAAATGTACTTTAGTGCGGCGAGCCACTGGATGGCTTGGAATGCGCTGTCAGCAAGCAGTCAAAGTTACTAACCACTTTTGGAGCCAACTAGTGCTCTCATCGTATCCTGACAGCAGATGACATCATTCGGAAAGTATTCAGACCCCTTCCCATTTTGCTAGGTTACAGAGTTATTCAAAACATTTTTTGTATATAATTTGTATATAATTCCCTCCCTACACACAATACTACATAATGACAAAGCGAAAACAGGTTTTTAGAAAGTTTGAGTCTCATAGCAAAGTGTCTGAATACTTATGTAAATAAAGTATTTCCGTCAAAAAATTCTAAGCACATTTTTGCTTTGTCATTATGTGTAGATTGATGAAGGAAAAAATAATTTAATACATTTTAGAATTAGGATGTAATGTAACAAAATGTGGAAAAAGTCAAGGGGTCTGAATACCTTCCGAATGCACTGTACATTTGGAGAAAACAAGATATATTAACTGGCTAGCTAGCTAGCTAGCTAATGTTAGCAATGTTTGCAATGATGGTCAATGAGACAGAGCTTGATAACAAAGAAACAAATGCATAATTCCGGATTCAAAAAATTCCATCAGGCTCTGCATTTCATGACTCACAGTCGCAAGTACCCCTGCTGCACTGTTAAATTATTTAGCCATTTAAACAATGCTTTTTTTAAATGAAAATTCAGTTTTTGCCATTGTCCTCATTGGTTTACATGCATTTGAAACAAGAGCTTATCTGAGGAGAGGGGACTCAAGATTGTTTAGCGACCAAGCGATTGGTTGGCCACAATTCTGGGGCGGGCCTTAGCGAAGGGTCAATTAGGCAAAACGCAGCCTAACTGCAGGGTTTCCCAAACTCGGTCCTGGGGCCAACCGTGGGTGCACGTTTTGGTTTTTGCCCTAACACTACATAGCTGATTCAAATAACCAACTCATCATCAAGCTTTCATTATTTGAATTTGAATCAATCTTAGGCGGCAGACGTATGTCCCGTGTGGCTCAGTTGGTAGAGCATGGTGTTTGCAACGCCAGGGTTGTGGGTTCGATTCCCACGGGGGACCAGTATGGGGAAAAAAATGTATGAAATGTATGCATTCACAACTGTAAGTTGCTCTGGATAAAAGCGTCTGCTAAATGACTAAAATGTATGTAAATGTATGTTTGTGTGCATGTACTACTGTACCTCTTCAGATGGTAAACTTTATGTGTGTACTGTCCCTTCTCTCCCTCTTCCTCATAGGGTTCATTTATCAGCACCTCAATGCCTTCTCCTCCCCCCGTCTCATTCTTACTGGCCTCTGCTACAGTGAACAGCTGACCAACTTGGTACTGCAACACAGAAAAAGAGAGCACAGAGAAACCTGTCACATAATATATACAGTGAAAAAGTATGTGAACCCTTTGGAATTACCTGGATTTCTGCACAAATTGGTCATCAAATTTGATCTGATCACAACAATGGGCAAACATAGTGTGCTTAAACTAATAACACACAAATACATGTATTTTTCTTGTCTATACTGAATACATAATTTTAAACATTCACAGAGTAGGTTGGAAAAAGTACAGTTGAAGCCAGAAGTTTACATACACTTAGGGTGGAGTTATTAAAACTCGTTTTTCAACCACTCCACACATTTCTTGTTAACAAACTATAGTTTTAGCAAGTCAGTTAGGACATCTACTTTGTGCATGACAAGTAATTTTTCCAACAGTTGTTTACAGACAGATTATTTCACGTAATTCACTGTATCACAATTCCAGTGGGACAGAAGTTTACATACACTAAGTTGACTGTGCCTTCAAACAGCTTGGAAAATTACAGAAAATGATGTCATGGCTTTAGAAGCTTCTGATAAATGATGAGAATTAGCCTGAGTCAATTGGAGGTGTACCTGTGGATGTATACTGCTCAAAAAAATAAAGGGAACACAAACAACACATCCTAGATCTGAATGAAAGAAATCATATTATTAAATACTTTTTTCTTTACATAGTTGAATGTGCTAACAACAAAATCACACAAAAATAATCAATGGAAATCCAATTTATCAACCCATGGAGGTCTGGATTTGGAGTCACACTCAAAATTAAAGTGGAAAACCACACTACAGGCTGATCCAACTTTGATGTAATGTCCTTAAAACAAGTCAAAATGAGGCTCAGTAGTGTGTGTGGCCTCCACGTGCCTGTATGACCTCCCTACAACGCCTGGGCATGCTCCTGATGAGGTGGCGGATGGTCTCCTGAGGGATCTCCTCCAAGACCTGGACTAAAGCATCCGCCAACTACTGGACAGTCTATGGTGCAACGTGGCGTTGGTGGATGGAGCGAGACATGATGTCCCAGATGTGCTCAATTGGATTCAGGTCTGGGGAACGGGCGGGCCAGTCCATAGCATCAATGCCTTCCTCTTGCAGGAACTGCTGACACACTCCAGCCACATGAGGTCTAGCATTGTCTTGCATTAGGAGGAACCCAGGGCCAACCGCACCAGCATATGGTCTCACAAGGGGTCTGAGGATCTCATCTCGGTACCTAGTGGCAGTCAGGCTACCTCTGGCGAGCACATGGAGGGCTGTGCGGACCCCCAAAGAAATGCCACCCCACACCATGACTGACCCACCGCCAAACCGGTCATGCTGGAGGAT
Source organism: Salmo trutta (assembly GCF_901001165.1). NCBI lineage: Eukaryota > Metazoa > Chordata > Actinopteri > Salmoniformes > Salmonidae > Salmo > Salmo trutta. The sequence continues at coordinate 51,525,204 of NC_042971.1, forward strand.
GTTGCAGAACGTTCTCCACGGCGTCTCCAGACTCTGTCACGTGCTCAGTGTGAACCTGCTTTCATCTGTGAAGAGCACAGGGCGCCAGTGGCGCATTTGCCAATTTTGGTGTTCTCTGGCAAATGCCAAACGTTCTGCACAGTGTTGGGCTGTAAGCACAACCCCCACCTGTGGACGTCGGGCCCTCATACCACCCTCATGGAGTCTGTTTCTGACCATTTGAGCAGACACATGCACATTTGTGGCCTGCTGGAGGTCATTTTGCAGGGCTCTGGCAGTGCTTCTCCTGCTCCTCCTTGCACAAAGGCGGAGGTAGCGGTCCTGCTGCTGGGTTGTTGCCCTCCTACGGCCTCCTCCACGTCTCCTGATGTACTGGCCTGTCTCCTGGTAGCGCCTCCATGCTCTGGACACTACGTTGACAGACACAGCAAACCTTCTTGCCACAGCTCGCATTGATGTGCCATCCTGGATGAGCTGCACTACCTGAGCCACTTGTGTGGGTTGTAGACTGTCTCATGCTACCACTAGAGTGAAAGCACCACCAGCATTCAAAAGTGACCAAAACATCAGCCAGGAAGCATAGGAACTGAGAAGTGGTCTGTGGTCACCACCTGCAGAACCACTCCTTTATTGGGGGTGTCTTGCTAATTGCCTATAATTTCCACCTGTTGTCTATTCCATTTGCACAACAGCATGTGAAATGTATTGTCAATCAGTGTTGCTTCCTAAGTGGACAGTTTGATTTCACAGAAGTGTGATTGACTTGGAGTTACATTGTGTTGTTTAAGTGTTCCCTTTATTTTTTTGAGCAGTGTATTTCAAGGCCTACCTTCAAACTCAGTGCCTCTTTGCTTGACATCATGGGAAAATCCAAAGAAATCAGCCAAGACTTCAGAAAAAAAAAGAATTGTAGACCTCCACATGTCTGGTTCATCCTTGGGAGCAATATCTAAACGCCTGAAGGTGCCACGTTCATTTGTACAAACAATAGTACACAAGTATAAACACCATGGGACCACGCAGCTGTCATACCGTTCAGGAAGGAGACGCGTTCTGTCTCCTAGAGATGAACGTACTTTAGTGCGAAAAGTGCGAATCAATCCCAGAACAACAGCAAAGGACCTTGTGAAGATGCTGGAAGAAACGGGTACAAAAGTATCCACAGTAAAACGAGTCCTATATCAATATAACCTGAAAGGCCGCTCAGCAAGGAAGGGGGATGCTTGCAAGCCGAAGAACACCATCCCAACCGTGAAGCACGAGGGTGGCAGCATCATGTTGTGGGGGTGCTTTGCTGCAGGAGGGACTGGTCCACTTCACAAAATAGATGGCATCATGAGGCAGAAAAATTATGTGAATATATTGAAAATGGACAATGACCCCAAGCATGCTTCCAAAGTTGTGGCAAAATGGCTTAAGGACAACAAAGTCAAGGTATTGGAGTGGCCATCACAAAGCCCTGACCTCAATCCTATAGAACATTTGTGGGCAGAACAGAAGAAGCGTGTGCAAGCAAAGAGGCCTACAAACCTGACTCAGTTACACAAGCTCTGTCAGGAGGAATGGGCCAAAATTCACCCAACTTATTGTGGGAAGCTTGTGGAAGGCTACCCGAAACGTTTCACCCAAGTTAAACAGTTTAAAGGAAATGCTACCAAATACTAACTGAGTGTATGTAAACTTCTGACCCACTGGGAATGTGATGAATGAAATAAAAGCTGAAATAAATCACTCTACTATTATTCTGACATTTCACATTCTTAAAATAAAGTGGTGATCCTAACTGACCTAAGACAGGGAATTTTTACTAGGATTAAAAACTCAGTTTAAATGTAAACTTCTGACTTCAACTGTATGTAAGCCTCTAGGCTAATGACTTCTCCAAAAGCTAATTTGATCAGGAGTCAGCTAAGCTGGAGTCCAATCAATGAGATGAGATTGGAGATGTTGGTTAGAGCTGCCTTGCCCTATAAAAAAACACTCACAAAATTTGAGTTTGCTATTCACAAGATGATGTGAACCATGCCTCAAACAAAAGAGATCTCAGAAGACCTAAGATTAAGAATTGTTGACTTGCATAAAGCTGGAAAGGGTTAAAAAAGATCTCTAAAAGCCTTGATGTTCATCAGTCCACGGTAAGACAAATTGTCTATAAATGGAGAAAGTGCAGCACTGTTGCTACTCTCCCTAGGAGTGGCCATCCTGCAAAGATGACTGCAAGAGCACAGCGCAGAATGCTCAATGAGGTTAAGAAGAATCCTAGAGTGTCAGCTAAAGACTTACAGAAGTCTCTAGAACATGCTAACGTCTCTTGACGAGTCTACGATATGTAAACACTAAACAAGAATGGTGTTCATGGGAGGACACCACGGAAGAAGCCACTGCTGTCTAAAAAAAACATTGCTGCACGTCTGAAGTTTTCAAAAGTGCACCTGGATGTGCTACTGGCAAAAATTTTCTGTGGACAGATTAAACTAAAGTTGAGTTGTTTGGAAGGAACACACAACACTATGTGTGGAGAAAAAAACTGGCATAGCACACCAACATCAAAACCTCATTCCAACTGTAAAGTATGGTGGAGGGAGCATCATGGTTTGGGGCTTCTTTGCTGCCTCAGGGCCTGGACAGCTTGCTATCGTCAACGAAAAAATGAATTCCGAAGTTTATCAAGACATTTTGCAGGAGAATGTTAGGCTATCTGTCCGCCAATTGAAGCTCAACAGAAGTTGGGTGATGCAACAGGACAATGACCCAAAACACAGAAGTAAATCAACAGAATGGCTTCAACAGAAGACAATATGCCTTCTGGAGTGGCCCAGTCAGAATCCTGACCTCAACCCAATAAGAGATGCTGTGGCATGACCTCAAGAGAGCAGTTCACACGACATGCCAAGAATATTGCTGAACTGAAAGAGTTTTGTACAGAGGAATGGTCCAAAATTCCTCCTGACCGTTGCGCAGGTCTGATCCGCAAATACAGAAAACGTTTGTTTGAGGTTATTGCTGCCAAAGAAGGGTCAACCAGTTATTAAATCCAAGGGTTCACATTTTTTTTTTCACCCTGTGAATGTTTACATGGTGTGTTCAATAAAGACATGAAAACATATAACTGTTTGTGTGTTATTAGTTTAAGCAGACTGTGTTTGTCTATTGTTGTGACCTAGATGAAGATCAGATCAAATTTTATGACCAATTTATGCAGAAATCCAGGTATTTCCAAAGGGTTCACATATTTTTTCTTGCCATTGTGTGTGTGTGTGTGGTGTATATATATATATATATATATATATATATATATATATATATATATATATATATGTGTGTGTGTGTATATATATAAAAAACATAAAAGTGTCACGGTAGCACAAATCAATTCTGCGAATCACTGACCGATCCTAACAGACAGAAACCCCATTATTGGTAAATGGGATGTGTACGTTATTTGATGTTATGTTTATATGGTTTATGAGCAGCCAAATTAAGTGTTAGTGACTTGGGATACGGACAGCTAATGGAATTTCACACACATGAACTCTCTCTAAATGGGCTCCCGAGTGGTGCAGTGGTCTAAGGCACTGCATCTCAGTGCTAGACGTGTCACTACAGACACCCTGGTTCGAATCCAGGCTTTATTACAACTAGCCGTGATTGGGCAGCGCACAATTTGGCCGGTGTAGGCAGTCATTGTAAATAATAATTTGTTCTTAACTGACCTGCCTAGTTAACCTGTTTGGGCTAGGGGGCAGTATTTTCACGGCCGGATAAAAAAACGTACCCGATTTAAACTGGTTACTACTCTTTTCCAGATACGAGAATATGCATATAATTAGTATATTTGGATAGAAAACACTCTAAAGTTTCTAAAACTGTTTGAATGGTGTCTGAGTATAACAGAACTCATATGGCAGGCCAAAACCTGAGAAGAATGCATACAGGAAGTGGCCTGTCTGACAATTTCTGGTCCTTCTATTGCCTCTCTATCAAAAATACAGTATCTCTGCTGTTACGTGACACTTTCTAAGGCCTCCATTGGCTCTCTGAAGGTGCCAGAAAGTGGATTGGGGTGTCTGCTGTCTCTGGGCAAGGTTCAGGAGCTCTGTTTGTGAGTGGTCAGCCTGGTGGCTCAGAGACAGGAGATGCGTGGTCACGAGACTACTCAATTTTTTTCTTCACCTGTTTGAATGAATACAAGGTTGTCCGGTTGGAATATTATCGCTATTTTACGAGGAAAATCGCATAAAAATTGATTTTAAACAGCGTTTAACATGCTTCTAAGTACGGTAAAGGAACATTTTGAATTTTTTTGTCACGAAATGCGCCCGCGCGTCACCCTTCGGATAGTGACCTGAACGCACGAACAAAACGGAGGTATTTGGATAATAACTATGGATTATTTGGAACCAAAACAACATTGTTGTTGAAGTAGAAGTCCTGGGAGTGCATTCTGACGAAGAACAGCAAAGGTAATCCAATTTTTGTAATAGTAATTCTGAGTTTACTGAGCCTCGACGTTGGCGAGTGTCTGAATAGCTAGCCGTGATGGCCGAGCTATGTACTCAGAATATTGCAAAATGTGCTTTTGCCGAAAAGCTATTTTAAAATCTGACACAGCGATTGCATAAAGGAGTTCTGTATCTATAATTCTTAAAATAATTGTTATGTATTTTGTGAACGTTTATGCTGAGTAATTTTGTAAATTCCCGGAAGTTTTCGGTGTGTATGCTAGTTCTGAACGTCACATGCTAATGTAAAAAGCTGGTTTTTGATATAAATAAGAACTTGATTGAACAAAACATGCATGTATTGTATAACATAATGTCCTAGGAGTGTCATCTGATGAAGATCATCAAAGGTTAGTGCTGCATTTAGCTGTGGTTTTGGTTTTTGTGACATATATGCTTGCTTTGAAAATGGCTGTGTGATTATTTTTGGCAGGGTACTCTCCTGACATAATCTAATGTTTTGCTTTCGCTGTAAAGCCTTTTTGAAATCGGACAACGTGGTTGGATTAACGAGAGTCTTATCTTTCAAATGGTGTAAATTAGTCATATGTTTGAGAAATTGAAGTTATAGCATTTTTGAGGCATTTGTATTTCCCGCCACGCGATTCCACTGGCTGTTGAATAGAGTGGGACGCTGACGTCCCACTGGCCCAGAGAGGTTAAATAAAGGTTAAATAAACATATCAGGACGGAGGTTGTGACTTTATGGGCTAGGAGCAGGACAACACAAATCTGTGAATTGTTTGGGGGAGAGCGAGAACATTGACAGTGCTATAGAGAGAGGACCAATTCTGACCCCCCGTCCATCCTGTTTTTCTTTAAACAAGACACACACACAGGGTAGGGGTGCACGATATATCAGTGAACATATTGGAATCGGACGATATTAGCTAAAAATGACAACATCGGTATCGGCCCTATGCCTAGTTTCATTCCTAACCTAGCCCACACAATGTCTGCTGTGTGGATTGAGCAGTCAACAAGTCGAGCAGTCATTTGAAAGAGTAAGAACATTTCAGCGAGACAACTCAAAGGCAAAATCCATTGAAGCCAAGATAATGGAATTCATTGCCCTTGACAATCAACCGTTCTCCGTTGTGGGTGATGTTGGCTTTCGCTGACTGGTCGAGCACCGGTACACATTACCCTACCTGAGTTACACAGTAATAGCGTCACTGCTATTAGCTTCATGACATACTATGGAACGCCGTTTGGGTCTTTGCGTGTCGTTATTTGAAGCTTAAAATAAGCTTTTAATTTGACACGTCAAATAACACAGTACTATTATAGAATGTTGTGTGTTCTGAATTTGCACGTGCAAACCAAGCGCCACCACTACTATCAGTAGCACTGTCAAAGCTGTACATAAGAAGTCTGAAAACAAGCAAACACCTGCCACAAACAATGTGTTTTCAATACCACATTGGTAATAAAGTATTATTTGTTCGACCGCAACTTCTGGGGTAGCTAGCTTTAGCTTGGTTCCTAGCTAGAACCAATACAACCAGCCTGGAAACAATGACCAGTAGAAACTGCAGTCATTTTCATTATTCTTAGCAATGATTTAGGAATCCTTGTGTGTAAGTATTAGCTAGGTAGCCACTTGTTGTTCGCCTATTGAAATTGAACTTCAGTTCATGAAAATAAATAGCTAGCCTGCTACTTAACCCTGTTGCCCAAAGCCAACGTTATAAGCAGCCAGTTAGCTTCATCTGGCTAGTGAGGCTCGACCGGACTGGGTTATGTGTTGTGAAGCTAGCCACAATAAGGATTAGGCGCAATAGTGGAATTTGTGTTTTGCCTTCAAAATAAAGGTACCTCTTTGAAAGTGATACAGAGGGGTGGAATCATGCCATTTTTAGACTAGATAATGTTAATCAAGGTTGGAATGTGAAGCAATGAAATGAGGTATCAATCTACTCGGTGACACCCACAGAACATAACTGTTAAAGAGTTTACGCAAATATTAGCGGTGTAGCTCTTTTGCGGGACTGTGACTGTGTGAAATCACCTCCCCAGTCAGCCTATTGTGTGTATTGACATTCATATTGCATTATACACAGTTTTACCTAAGGATTGGAGATCAATAAAATGGGTTATCAGTCGACTCAATACCCAAGATATTTTTTCCCCAACGTCCTCCTCAGGATTACCAGACTCTAAAACATTCACACAGTATTGTTTTTCCTCAGGAATAGTATTCAATACACATAGGTTAACAATAAATGTGGCTCAATTCACAGTTGTTTCAGAGTCCCGCAATAAGAGCTACAACGCTAATGTTCTCTGGGTGTCACGGAGTAGACTGATAATCCATTTCATTGATCCACAATCCATAGGTAGCCAGCAGCATACCACCCTGCATCCCACTGCTGGCTTGCTTCTGAAGCTAAGCAGGGTTGGTCCTGGATGGGAGTCCTGGATGGGAGACCTGGATGGGAGACCTGGATGGGAGACCTGGATGGGAGACCAGATGCTGCTGGAAGTGGTGTTGGAGGGCCAGGAGGAGGCACTCTTTCCTCTGGTCTAAAAAATATCACGATGCCCCAGGGCAGTGATTGGGGACACTGCCCTGTGGAGGGTGCAGTCTTTCTGATGGGACGTTAAACGGGTGTCCTGACTCTCTGAGGTCATTAAAGATCCCATTGCACTTATCGGAAGAGTGGTGGTGTTAACCCCGGTGTCCTGGCTAAATTCCCAATCTGGCCCTCATACTAATCAGCCCCAGCTTACAATTGGCTCATTCATCCCTCTCCCCTGAAACTATTCCCCAGGTCGTTGCTGTAAATGAGAATGTGTTCTCAGTCAACTTACCTGGTTAAAAAATAGGTAAGGCTGTACAGTGAAATAAGTATGCCCCCAATTCTAAAGTATAATATTGCAAATGATTGTTGATTTTATATAAACATTCCAACCTCGTTTAGCATGAGCTATTCAATTATGGCATAATTCTACTATTTGTGTCAATGACATACTTTTATTTTGAAGGCTAACCGCAAAGTCCTCTGTTGCGGCTAATCCTTATTGTGGCTAGCTTCACATAGATGGGTCCGACCACCATTCATCAAATAAGAACTGTCTTATAAATTAGTTATTTTAGATGACACCTAGCTATATAGTTAGCAAAATGACAATCAGTTTCAGTAGCTATGTTTTTGGGGAAGAACATTGTTTGCATCCATGAGCTAGCTAGCTTTTTTTTATGACCAGCACTGTAGGTGCGCGAGACAACTTTGCCAGCATCATAGCATACGTATCGATGAATCGTTGTGACATATGAAATGAACAACGAAACAGTACAGCAAGTAAGTGAAAGAAATAGGTTTTGATTATGTTTTACTGGTAATGGGGACATACGTAATTGCCAACAAAATAACTTTTTGGTCAGTGTAGGGTGTGTGTGTGTGTAACCTGTATTTAACTAGGCAAGTCAGTTAAGAACAAATTCTTATTTACAATAACGGCCTACCCCGGGCCAAACCCGGACGACGCTGGGCCAATTGTGCGCCGCCCTATGGGACTCCCAATCACGGCCGGCTGTGATACAGCCTGGATTCTAACCAGGGACTGTAGTGACGCCTCTTGCACTGAGATGCAGTGCCTTAGACCGCTGCGTCCATGTGTGTTAACTATTTAACTGTACTAGAATGCTTAAAAGGAGGCAAAAATTGTAAATATCGGTTATCGGTATAATTGTTTTTGGCAAGGAAAATATTGGATATCGGAATCGGCCAAAAATGTCATATCGGTGCATCACTAACACAGGGTTCCACTTAAGGGACAAGAGATGACGAATGGAGGTTCTCAGATAAACTGGAACCGTGGGTCAGTGGCTGCAATGTATCTGGCTTGATTGGAATTGATTCCAAGGGAGAGAGAGGGAGGAAGGAAGATAGAGAGAAAGCATTCTGCAGCATCTTATGAGGTCTGACCTGCTGTTCTACAGGCTGGGCTCGTCAATCCCAGTCACAGAGCTACTGTTTCTCTAGAGTCTAAAAAACAAAGGTCAGAGGTATGCTTAACATCTAGGTGTGAATTGCTGGTGGCTGAAATTAAATTGCAACACTATAAATCTAATGCTTTGTTTGATACCCTGGGCTCATCTAGAGGTAACAGGGAAGGCGAACAGCTAGACTAATGGAATTTTACATGAGCATCTACAACTCTGCCTGGGGATCAATAAAGGCCAACTTACTCCATATCATTAATATATTTAACAACTATAGTAGTTGGAATTACAACCACACATTTTAGTCATTTAGCAGACACTTATCCAGAGTGACTTACAGGACCAATTAGGGTTAAGTGCCTTGCTCTAAGGAACATCTACAGATTTTTCACCTAGTTCACTCTGGGATTTGAACCAGCAACCTTTAGTTTATTTACCCAACTCTCTTTTAACTGCTGGGACACCTGCCGCCCTGAGATAAATCTTTACATGGAGGTTAGGTGATTGAATCGTCTCCTTCAGTTAGTGGAGCCTGACTCTTTGGGTAAATAGCCTTTACTGTCAGGATAAATTGACCCCTCCAAGCTGATGACGTTACAGCTGTCACACTGAGTACTGCACTAAAACCTCTATGGGCTGCTGCTGTTACATCACAAGCTGCAGGAGAACATCACATCTCTCAAGACTGGAGTTAAAACACTGACAGCAGCATGACCCCGAGAAATAAGGGGAAATGGAATGCAGTGGAGAGAAAGACATGTCTGACAAATAGCTTCTCAGAAGAAGGTAATATCAAGGCAAACAGCATTTATGACCTGCATTCATGCATGTACAGACTTGCATGAAAGCAGGAAACTAGCACAAAAAAATGGGGTGGTGTGTACGTGGGTAATGACTCGTGTTACTCACCTCTTGCACAGAGATCGGTAGGATCACGCGGCTGTGAGAGAGTAAAAAAAACATCAGCAAACAGAAGAAATAAACGTTCTACCTGTGTCACACAAAGAGACCAAAAGCCATTATCTTGCAGTACACAACAACTCATGCCTCAGGCAGGTTGGCATTTATTGGGAGGAATCTTATCCTGGAGGCAGCCCTGCAGGGTAGTCACTAGCTGGCCTAGCCACAACGCCATAACATCTAACCCTAACCACACTGCTAACCTTATGCCTTACATTAAAACAGCACATTTTTGTTTTAATGATTTATTTTTAACGGTACAGCCAAGACTCATCCCAATAAAATGTCCACCTGCACACCTCAGCCTGACTTGGCTGAGTTCAACCAGAGCCAGGAGTGACCTCCAGTAACCCCACACAAAGTGAGATTTGTCTGTTCATCATCTAGACCACTGAGCTGAACATATTCTATTAGGGAGAAACTACAATGAACTGACAATTTCTCCACACAGTTGACTTCAGTTGAACATTTAGTTTAGGTGCTTGTTCAGGGGGTTGAAGAGATGAGCCTACACAGTGCTTTCCAATGTTCAAGCCCTTCGGGAATAGTTTACGTCCTAGCTATATCCCCCAACTCTATTACCTAGGCCGATAGCGGCTTCCTCCATTTACCTCCTATAGCAGCTTCCCCCATATGTAAACACGGGGGCAGCATATACAGTTGAAGTCAGAAGTTTACATACACCTTAGCCAAATACATTTAAACTCTGTTTTTCACAATTTCTGACATTTAATCCTAGTAAAAATTCCCTGTCTTAGGTCAGTTAGGATCACCACTTTATTTTAAGAATGTGAAATGTCAGAAAAATAGTAGAGAGAATGATTTACTTCAGCTTCTATTTCATCACATTCCCAGTTGGTCAGAAGTTTACATACACTCAATTAGTATTTGGTAGCATTGCCTTTAAATTGTTTAACTTGGGTGAAACGTTTCAGGTAGCCTTCCACAAGCTTCCCACAATAAGTTGGGTGAATTTTGGCCCGTTCCTCCTGACAGAGCTGGTGTAACTGAGTCAGGTTTGTAGGCCTCTTTGCTTGCACACGCTTGGGGTCATTGTCCATTTGGAAGACCCATTTGTGACCAAGCTTTAACTTCCTGACTGATGTCTTGAGATGTTGCTTCAATATATTCACATAATTTTCCTGCCTCATGATGCCATCTATTTTGTGAAGTGCACGAGTCCCTCCTGCAACAAAGCCCCCCCACGACATGATGCTGCCACCCCCGTGCTTCACGGTTGGGATGGTATTCTTCGGCTTGCAAGCCTCCTCCTTTTTCCTCCAAACATAATGGGCATTATGGCCAAACAGTTCTATTTTTGTTTCATCAGACCAGAGGACATTTATCCAAAAAGTCTGACCTTTGTCCCCATGTGCAGTTGTAAACCGTAGTCTGGCTTTTTTATGGTGGTTTTGGAGCAGTGGCTTCTTCCTTGCTGAGCGGCCTTTCAGGTTATATCGATATAGGACTCGTTTTACTGTGGATATAGATACTTTGTACCCGTTTCCTCCAGCATCTTCACACGGTCCTTTGCTGTTGTTCTGGGATTGATTCACACTTTTCGCACTAAAGTACGTTCATCTCTAGGAGACAGAACGCGTCTCCTTCCTGAGCGGTATGACAGCTGCGTGGTCCCATGGTGTTTATACTTACGTACTATTGTTTGCACAAATTAACGTGGCACCTTCAGGCGTTTGGATATTGCTCCCAAGGATGAACCAGACTTGTGGAGGTCTACAATTTTTTTCCCCTGAGGTCTTGGCTGATTTCTTTGGATTTTCCCATGATGTCAAGCAAAGAGGCACTGAGTTTGAAGGTGGGCCTTGAAATACATCCACAGGTACACCTCCAATTGACTCAAATTATGTCAATTAGCCTATCAGAAGCTTCTAAAGCCATGACATCATTTTCTGTAATTTTCCAAGCTGTTTAAAGGCACAGTCAACTTAGTGTATGTAAACTTCTGACCCACTGGAATTGTGATACAGTGAATTATATGTGAAATAATCTGTCTGCAAACAATTGTTGGAAAAGTTACTTGTGTCATGCACAAAGTAGATGTCCTAACCGATTTGCCAAAAGTATAGTTTGTTAACAAGAAATTTGTGGAGTGGTTGAAAAAGGAGTTTTAATGACTCCAACCTAAATGTATGTAAACTTCTGACTTCAACTGTACCTTGCACAGCTTTTTCTTTCTTTAGTAAATGCCTTCATTTCTTTTTTTGTACTTTTTACCCTTTTTTTCTACCCAATTTCATGGTATCCAATTGGTAGTTACAGTCTTGTCTCATCGCTACAACTCCCGGACGGACTCGGGAGAGGCGAAGGTCGAGAGCCAAGCGTCCTCCGAAACACGACCCCGCCAAACCGCACAGCTTCTTGACACACTGCTCGCTTAACCCGGAAGCCAGCCGCACCAGCCGCACCAATGTGTCGGAGGAAACCGTACAGCTGGCAACCGAAGCCATAAGGAGTCGCTAGAGCGCGATGGGACAAGGACATCCCAGCCGGCCAAACTCTCCCCAAACCTGGACGCCGCTGGGCCAATTGTGCGCTGCCTGGGTCTCCCGGTCTCGGCCAACTGCAACACAGCCCGGGATTGAACCCATATCTGTAGTGACGTCTCTAGCACTGTGATGCAGGGCCACCACTCGGGAGGCTCCATTTCCATCTATAGTATAGGGCAACTCCACGGTAACAGTGGAATAAAGTGATGCTGAGACTCACATTTTTCACTTTGAAAATGTCAAACAAAAACCAATGATTGCGAAGTTAAACCATACAACTCTATGTACAAGGACTACTTCTAACAATTTCCAGAGACATTTTCACAAAAACACATTTTCTTGAAGAACAATGCAGATGCAAAGTTGATTAACAGAATGACGGGTTTGTGCTGTTGGTGCCGCCATTCTGTTACCAAGCTTTGTATCTGTACTCTTCTTCTAGTAAATGTGTTTTTGTAACATTTTCACTGGAAATTGTTAAAAGTTGTCCTTTTGCATAGAGCTGTATAGTTTGTTTAGCTTTGCAATCATTGGTTTTTGTTTGGCATACATTTTGAAGTGAAAAATCAGTTTCAGCATCACGCTGTAACTGTGGAATTGCCCATAGACTTAGTATGCCTCCTTCACACTGAAGGCCCTGAGCACCTGGACAGCCAGCCAGCAAACCCCAGACAAACACACTAATAATCCCACCAATCCACTGAATGAGACAGTAGAGATGGGATCCACCCACAGAGAGAGATGGAGACCCATCTATTCTAGTCTGGGTTTCAAGGTCCAGGACAGGCCTAGTTTTGCCAGGCGTAACAACAGTTCTCTCAGGTGGAACTACAGAACAGCAACAGTCTGTCACAGTGTGGGTCAGGACTCTGGAGGGAAGGCATGGGGGAGTCATGATGGCAGAGCACAGGCACCCTTAGTGAGGTCAGAAACAAAACGGATGCATCTGGTTTTCAGGGGAAATGGAAAGAGAGCCTGTGACCCGACTTCGCTTTTGGATGTTAACAAGGTGACACTCCAATTTAACTCCTCCTCCGCATTTACTGGATTGAACAGCCAGCAGAAAACATTCCCAGAGTTTCCTTTCCTTATGGGGTTGCAAAAATAAAGACAAAAACATGTGTCAAACATATTTTTCAGTGGCAATTGACGAGACGATAACTGCCTAAATAGACCCAGAAAAAAAAAACGAAATGAAAATATTTGTATTTCTGTTGACGAAAACAAGACGAGACTAAATTCTCTGACTCAAATCTGACTAGTAAATGGACAATAGTTTTTGGAGAGATTGAACCGTTCTCTAATCTGGCGGCAACACGTCAATGATGAGGCACACGCTCCCGGTAGAAAAAGGGGGAAACGTTAGGACCCACTTTACTTATAGTGTCGATTCAAACAAGACAGAATGCAGCGTTTCCACGGTAGAAGACAAGCAATGTTAACATATGTTTCTCGTGCCAATAAAGCCACTCGAATTGAATTGACAGCGTTTGCACCCACAAACTGACGGGGGAAAAAATCTGACCCTGCGCCAGAACGAACCAGTTGCGTTTTGATTTCCAAGGGCGTGCCCGTTTTTTTCACCGGATCGCCTGTGTGCACGCGCTTGCGCGCATTTTCTAAAATGGGTGTAACAGTAGCGTAAAGAGCATAGGCACCTCATGAGTTTCTAGTTTTGGTAGGATAAATTGTAAGCTTCCCCATTCTACCGATCTGCGTGCAAATTAAGATATTTTTTATATGGATATTTTCATGGAACAGTTTCGTTTCTCATAATCATGGTCACGTGGCTAATCATACAAATCTGAAGTAAAATGCTAAAAATCTAAAAGTAAAAATTAAACTATGGAGAAAGCACTACTCTCTGCCATATGGACACATTGATACACTGTGGTCCATTGGCAGCTAAAGAAATGAGCGCATAGAACTCCAAGATGGCCTACAGGCCAATGCAGCAGTAGGCATATACCTTCCATTGTCAGCTAAGTAAAATACATAGGCCGAAAAATAAAAACAGCAGAAAATATGCTGATGAAAATTCAGGTTATTTCAAATCACATTCATCTCTCTCCTCCGCCTGCCTGCCTCCCTTTCTATCGGTCTCGACTTGAGCTATTACTAGCGTAGTTCAAAATTGTAACACATCACAGAGTCCGGCCAGAAGCTGTCGCTAACGAATTAACAACATTGTATCAACTAGCCTATTCTGGGCCCTCAAAGTTTCCTGCGCCAGTGAGCTCCGGACAGAAAGCTTTTTTCATGCCGTTTCCACTGGATATATGGGATCATCAGATCATGATATTTTGCTTTTTCACACCGAGGCTTGGTGTTTAATCGATGCCGGGAGTGTTGGAAATATTTTTCAAATAATGATGAATTATCATTCGCAATGGATGTAAAAAAAAAAAACAGACTTTGTTGACTTGTGTGAGGCGAAGAAAAAATGTGTTGTAAGTGGCGAGTTCCGAAATGGCCACTTTCCTACATATGCATGCATTCTGGAGAGAGACGCACCTCATCTTCATGGTGCGTCTCTCTCCAGCAAACTTAACATGTGTAAATATTTGTATGAACATAACAAGATTCAACAACTGAGACATAAACAGAACAAGTTCCACAGACATGTGACTAACAGAAATGGAATAATGTGTCCCTGAACAAAGGGGGCGGGGGTCAAAATCAAAAGTAACAGTCAGTATCTGGTGAGGCCAACAGCTGCATTAAGTACTGCAGTGCATCTCCTCCTCATGGACTGCACCAGATTTGCCCGTTCTTGCTGTGAGATGTTACCCCACTCTTCCACCAAGGCACCTGCAAGTTGCATTTCTGCGGGGGAATGGCCCTAGCCCTCACCCTCCGATCCAACAGGTCCCAGACGTGCTCAATGGGATTGAGATCCGGGCTCTTCGCTGGCCATGGCAGAACACTGACATTCCTGTCTTGCAGGAAGGGAGGATGTCTTCCCTGTACCGCACAGCATTGAGATTGCCTGCAATGAGAACAAGCTCAGTCCGATGATGCTGTGACACACCGCCCCAGACCATGACGGACCCCTCCACCTTCATATCGATCCCGCTCCAGAGTACAGGCCTCGGTGTAACGCTCATTCCTTTGACGATAAACGTGAATCCGACCATAACCCCTGGTGAGACAAAACCGCGACTCGTCAGTGAAGAGCACTTTTTGCCAGTCCTGTCTGGTCCACCGACGGTGGGTTTGTGCCCATAGGCGACATTGTTGCCGGTGATGTCTGGTGAGAACCTGCCTTACAACAGGCCTACAAGCCCTCAGTACAGCCTCTCTCAGCCTATTACGGACAGTCTGAGCACTGATGGAGGGATTGTGCGTTCCTGGTGTAACTCGGGCAGTTGTTGTTGCCCTCCTGTACCTGTCCCGCAGGTGTGATGTTTGGATGTACCGATCCCGTGCAGGTGTTGTTACATGTGGTCTGCCACTGCGAGGACGATCAGCTGTCTGTCCTGTCTCCCTGTAGCGCTTTCTTAGGAGTCTCACAGTACGGACATTGCAATTTATTGCCCTGGCCACATCTGCAGTCCTCATGCCTCCTTGCAGCATGCCTAAGGCACGTTCACACAGATGAGCAGGGACCCTGGGCATCTTTCTTTTGGTGTTTTTCAGAGTCAGTAGAAACGCCTCTTTAGTGTCCTAAGTTTTCATAACTGTGACCTTAATTGCCTACCGTCTGTACGCTGTTAGTGTCTTAACGACCGTTCCACAGGTGCATGTTTATTCATTGTTTATGGTTCATTGAACAAGCATGGGAAACAGTGTTTAAACCCTTTACAATGAAGATCTGTGAAGTTATTTGCATTTTTACCAATTATCTTTGAAAGACAGGGTCCTGAAAAAGGGACTTTTCTTTTTTTGCTGAGTTTAGTAGAATTATGCCATACTTTTTTTTTTGAAGGCTAACAGCAAAGTCCACTATTGTGGCTAATCCTTATTGTGGCTAGCTTCACATAGATGGGTCCGACCACCATTAATCAAATAAAAACAGTCTTATATATTAGGGTTATTTTAGATGACACTATAGTTAGCTAGCTATCTATAGCTACTGAAACTGATTGTCATTTTGCTATGTTTTTGGGGAAGAACATTGTTTGCATCCATGAGCTAGCTAGCTTTTTTTTTATGACCAGCACTGTAGGTGCGCGAGACAACTTTACTAGCGTCATAGCATACGTATCGATGAATCGTTGTGACATATGAAATGCGAGTGATAGTGTAATCAATGTGTAATAACTACGTAACAAATTCATCAACGCGTTAAATTATTATGTGAGGTGCAGTCATATTCAGGTCCTGATTGGTCAACAAGCTTATCTACTGGTCATTGTTTTATTTTTTGACACGCAAAGACCCAAACGGCATTCCATATAAATCCTGGTTGAGAATGAAACAACTGAACAAATTAAATAGGTTTTGATATTGTTTTACTGTTAATGGGGGACATACGTAAAAGCCAACAAAACTTTTTGGTCAGTGTGGGGTGTGTGTGTAACCTGTATTTAACTAGGCAAGTCAGTTAAGAACAAATTCTTATTTACAATGACGACCTACCCTGGCCAAACCCGGACGACGCTGGGCCAATTGTGCACCGCCATATGGGCCTCCCAATCACGGCCGGATGTGATACAGCCTGGAATCGAACCAGGGACTGTAGTGACGCCTCTTGCGCTGAGATGCAGTGCCTTAGACCGCTGCGTCCATGTGTGTTAACTATTTAACTGTACTAGAATGCTTAAAAGGAGGCTAAAATTGTAAATATCGGTATCATTTTTTGGGGGCGAGGAAAATATTGGGTATTGGTATCGGCCAATGTTATATAGGTGTATCACTAACAGACCACTTCTTACGACAGAACTTTGATTACAATATATTTAGAGTATGTCAAGCGGCAGACTCCGATGACTTAGTTGCTTTTTGCGACCCTTTGACTTGGCTGTGGGAGTAAAATATTGAATTGGTCGCATCAATACCAGCTAAACATTCATTACATGGTCCTCACTTAATAGTTTCAAAACGTCATATGTTTGGCACCTATAACCATGATTTGATCAAACAGTAAAGTGCATTATCCTCACTATTCTTTTATTGAAAGTGTATGCCCAGTCGTTGGGGACTGCTGCTGTGATGAGCAAGCCCCTCTCTCCCCCAGTGTCCACTCTGGGAGAGAGAAAAAAGGCTTCTGATTATATAACATTTCAAAATCCAATTGCGGGAAATGCATAACTTTGGAAACAACTACTGTTGTTCTCAGCTTTGTGTGGGTATATATTTTTATCATCTCTTAATATTGAGCTCAATTAGCCCAAAAATAAATTAGCCTATGATATTAGTACACATAAAAGGTGTGTTTGTAAATTCAGTCTTTCTATCTATTCCAATTTCGGAGCACTCATTTAAGTGTGCCAGCGCGCAGAATAACTGATGAATTTACGAACGCACAACACCTGTTGAATATTGCCGGTGTCAGTGAACCTTGGCGAAAAAAAACATATTTAAATTGTTGCCAGCAGCACAGGTACAGTCCCTAACGCTCTCGATAACATGAGAACAGCCTAACCTGCTCTGCTAGGGCAAGTAAAATGGTCAGAGTGAGGTCTTCTCTCATTTGTGTCTGCAAATAGCTAGCAAGCTAACCAACTTTAGCCAGTTATCTTAGATGCTTGACTGCGGTTGAGGTCAGAACACTCGGATCAACCCTACTCCTCGGCCAGAGCGTCCAGTGTAGCTCTGAACACTCAGAGAGCGAAATGCTCTGAATTTCCTAACAGAATCTGACAATGCTCTGAATTTACAACCAGAGCGCACTGACACACTGGAGGCAATTTCTGAACGCACCCAAAGATGTAGGTAAATTAATCTCTGTTGAACAACAAAACTCTGAAAATTTTGGTGCCCTATTTTAACAGTAAAATATAACAATAGCCTAATTGTCAACCCACAATTCATGACAATCACTGGATTAGCTAGCACATCAAAATATCTTGAATCATGCATTCCTGCTTGGATGTATTTCTTGAATAGCCTACCATCTCAGTAGTATATTACAGTCTAATGCACTGTGAATGAATTTACAAGGTGATTACAATTTTTTTCTATTGCGTGATGCCGCCTGAAAAAATTGGTGCGACCAAATCATGTGCGGGGGCCACCAGCTGTAAAAGTTAGTGGCAACACAGTGCCACCGGGGGAAAATGTTAGTCTGGAGCCCTGTCAAGGTGTGTTCTTCTGCCTATTTGGCTTTTTGAAGAGAATCATGCAATAGATTGTTATACTTTTCTGCATGTTGGTAGGACAATGCGGTTTGTACACATGGAAGTCAGTGTTTTATGTTTACTATAGGTTAATGAGGCAAAAATGTGATGACTAAAATTAAAGGACATTTCATTGACTAAAACAGCCCACTGTGTCATTTTGACAATAACTAGACTAAATCATTATTCAAATAATAAATGCGACCAAGACTTAATTATATTTGTCAAAATGACTAAGACTAGACTAAGTCAAAAAAAAAATAGCACTCATTAAACAGACAGGAACGCTACCATGCTCTCTCTCTCTCTAAGAACAACAATATGAACAAGCCTCGTTCTGGGCCATAAGAGACGAGCACAACTTATCCTCTGAAAATCATTCTCTTATCTCCATATTCCAAATGCATGTAGGGTAAACTAGTCCTGACTGGCCAACTCCCAACCAAACCCTTATGGAAAGCAGTCAAACCATGATGTATCTTTTTATTTCTCAAAAACAAACAGAATCCAAGCAGTGGCTGAAACAAATCACGATTCTGTCATAGGTGAGAGTCAATCTCGATCCTCTACAAAATTCAGAGGTTATTCAAAGTTAGTTGAGTCCAGCACAGTAACACTCTCCAGGTTGACATTTCAGTGATAAAGAGACATGTTACATTTACTTGGATAGTGTGCTGTGCTTTACACACCAGGTCAATTGATGAAACACAAACTGCTGTGCCCACTGCAATATAACATACTGGTTCTAGATATTAGAGCAATTACAAGCCCTAGCTATGGTAACTGAATTCCCACAGACATCCTCATAAAACATGATATGGGAAAGCACAGAGCCGGCTGCATGGAAGACCTTTGGAAAATGCAAATAGATGTATTGATCTTTTAGTCATGTTCCCAGTGGTGTCACTCCTATGTCACCTGAGGGAGTATCAGATAAACCAGCTGACTGTTCTGTCCCCACCCATAAACCTCAGAGGAAATAGGCACCGCTTTAGTTGTCTTGACAACTGATAGGTGATGTGTCCTGTGCCACCCTGAGCAAAACTACAGTACACACACACACACACACACAACTTGAGCCTGGGTCTGTAGGGGTATGAAGTCATTTAATTATAGACAGCCCTAAATCAAATCTGGATGACACACTTGAACAGTCATTGCACTCTTGACCAACAGGTCAGGAATGTCTTGGGCAGCTAAAGATGCACATATTAACATTTTTGAAACAGCATTGAGCAATACAGGGTGGAGGGGGGATTTATTGGCATTGTACTTAAGGTTGGAAGCTAGCTATATTTGGTTGCCATGAAAACCACTGCAGCTGAAGTAACAAGCCTGAGCTGTTAAATGAAGAACAAACCAGGCAGGGAAGCCCGGGAAATCAGACGGGGCTAAGCCTCTGCAAGTTTGGCGATGTCATTTACAAAATAGCCTCCAACACCCTACTCAACAAATTGGATGCAGTCTATCACAGTGCCATCCGTTTTGTCACCAAAGCCCCATATACTACCCACCACTGCAACCTGTACGCTCTCGTTGGCTGGCCCTCGCTTCATACTCGTCACTAAACCCACTGGTTCCAGGTCATCTACAAGACCCTGCTAGGTAAAGCCCCGTCTTATCTCAGCTCACTTGTCACCATAGCAGCACCCACCCGTAGCACGCGCTCCAGCAGGTATATCTCACTGGTCATCCCCAAAGCCAATTCCTCCTTTGGCCGCCTCTCCTTCCAGTTCTCTGCTGCCAATGACTGGAACAAACTACAAAAATCTCTGAAACTGGAAACACTTATCTCCCTCACTAGCTTTAAGCACCAGCTGTCAGAGCAGCTCACAGATCACTGCACCTGTACATAGCCCATCTATAAATAGCCCAAACAATTACCCCTTCCCCTACTGTATTTATCTATTTTGCTCCTTTGCACCCCAGTATTTCTACTTTGCACATTCACCTACTGCAAATCGTGTTTTTAATTGCTATATTGTATTTACTTCACCACCGTGGCCTTTACCTCCCTTATCTCACCTCATTTGCTCACATTGTATATAGACTTATTCTTCTACTGTATTATTGACTGTATGTTTGTTTATTCCATGTGTAACTCTGTGTTGTTGTATGTGAACTGCTTTGCTTTATTTTGTCCAGGTCGCAGTTGTAAATGAGAACTTGTTCTCATCTTGCCTATCTGGTTAAATAAAGGTAAAATTAAAAATAAATAGTTGCATGTTTCGCCAGGAAAGACAGGCTGAACACAACACGGTCTAAAAATAACGGGCTAGCTAGTAGTAATTAGCTTAAGTGTCATGCATGGTGTATGTTAGCCACCCGACCTGATCAATTACCTTACGTGCTTGCTAGCTTGTGAACAATTTACATGGATACAGTAGCTAACTACCGTTAGTTAGCGTGGTAGTTTGTGTCCCGCATTACCTGCCATTTCAATTGCATGGTCTTTTCCATTGCGCATAAACATTTCACTGACAATATCTATTCTTGTCTAAACGGAGGTGGAACCTTGATAATGTCACTCACGAGACCTACCTAAACTTATGGCACCATGTTGGCTAACTAGCTAGTTTACATCTATTCTCAATGTATAGGTGTAAAGACAAATAGTTAACTAGCTAGCTAACAGGCTCCCTCCATTAAGATTCATTCAAAGCTAGCATGCTAGAAACCTAGCTAGCTATCGCTGCTGTCTAGGCCTAAACACCGGTATCATGAATCCACATCCTGATCCACCAGGACCAGAACGCTCACAATTTCCTCTCATCTTCCAGAAATACACTGACATGAGACAACAAAAAATGTTCTTTTAAAGTATTGCCACATCGACTCAATAAATTGCATATTAATATACGACGAAATGAGATTTCAAATACTTCAACTCACTATTCCTTGATAAGCACCATCTTCTCCTACCGGGCTGCGGCTGCGCAAGGCTGGAGACGTCATCCGAAATGATCAACAAATTGTTTACCGCCCACGAAAGTCGTCGATTGGTCTGAACTTGCACACCTTGCAAACTGTGCACCAGTGAGGTGAGGTGGGATGTAGAATGGATATGGATGGGACCATGAATACGTTTTGGTATTCTTCGTGATCAATAACATGTTCGATTGTAATATGTGTGTGATATATGGCTCTGGTTCGAACCATAACAATTTCAAGTTTTTCTGAATAATATACTTTTCAAATGACAGTACAGATAGAGGGTACTTTTCTAAACCTAATTACTATCTCAATATTGAAAATGCAATTATTACATTTCCATAACGAAAATCTGTAGGTGGATTTTGCTCTAAAGAACCAGGATTTCATCAGCTAAGTCCTCACCTCCAACAAGTATCATCACAGCCAAATCCCATTCCATCTCTTACTGATATGGCAAGCTTGTTCAAAGTCTTATATAGTCTATAAAGTTGATCACACTAGAAAAAATGTCATGTTTGAGGGTTCAGTCCTGATCAAGAAGATAAAAGTCCCTGCAGTCAGTAACATCCCTCTTCATAAACCATTACACGCTGACAAGAGAGTAAACCTTCTTTATTTAAATTATTTTACTGGGAAAGAACTGAGATGCATGTTTAAAGCTGCAATATGTAACTTTTCTGGCGACCCGACCAAATCCACATAGAAATGGAAGTTATAGATCTGTCATTCATCAAAAGCAAGTCTAAGAAGCTGTATATGTTCTATGTGCGCTATTTCTATGCTCCCCGGTTTTACATTTTGTTTTTCCATCTTTTACTTTCAGTTTTGTATACCATTTTCAAACAGCTGAAAATACAATATTTTTGGTTACGGAAAAGATATCTCACAGCAGTTTAGATGGTACAATGATTCTCTACACTAAAACTGAAATTAGCTGGACTATTAGAATTTTAGCAACCAGAAAATAGCAGAATGATTTCTGCATGGTGCATCTTTAACTAGGGTCCACATTGAATAGCAATATATTTCATGCTTTCAGACTGACACTTAATTTACATAGAAATCGTCTCATGTGTCTTTTCAAAACTTCAATAAAAATATTAAATTATTTTATTTATTTTTGTGCACCGTTTGCTTTTTAATATATAAAAACACATAATACTGATTACAAAGCACAGGATTTAATTTACAAAACATAATAACAGTTACAATACTTGGTAATAACAATTCACAATAATTATATTCAAATAAATCATAATTAAAACAATTCCATTTAGCATTTTATTGACTTTCGCAAACAGCGAGCGTTTTAGGTAAAAAATAGAAACACCATATTGGTATTTTCAGTCATTCTAACAGTCTGCCTGTATCAAAGTGTCTTTACAGTGTTGGAGGAGGCAAGGGGACTACATGTCAGTGAGGAATCTCAGGCAGATTTCAACCCAGAGTTATACAGAGTCCAGTCTGTCTCCCTCTGTCCTTCAGGGTGACTGCACTCTTCTCCTTTATGACCTGTCCCTGCTCGGTCCTTCCTTTCCTCTCCACTAGGGGGCAGTCAATCACTGCAAAGTGTCCCATTACCACTTCCTATTTAACTAATGCAAATCGGAACTTCAGTTTTGGTGGTCCCCATTTGGCCTTCTTGTTAGTGTAATGTTCAGTCCCTTTCATAGCACACAGCCCAGCTAGTATAATCCACTAGAAGAACCTCAGAGTCAGGAGCAGATCTCTAACCATTAAGAGTCTCTAACCCCTCTCAGCATTTAGAGGAGGGGAAGAACTTCCCAGGCGAGGGGAACTTGAAGCCTTTCCCCGAGGGCAGTCTGACGGGGTGTGGGGGTGCTCCGGGACTACCTCCCAAAAAGGAGTCAGTAGCAGTATGAGGAGGGAGCACCACTGGCGGTTTTGAACCCAGCTTTCTGTGTCCGTCAGGTAGGTTGGTAGGGCTCTGGGGCCCCTCAGTGTCCTGGTTCTGGTTGGTGGATCCATGTCTTGGAGAGAGGTGAAGGAGCCCCAGGACATCTTTCTGGACCGTGCTCATCTTCTTCCCACCACCTCGGAGCACCCTGCCTGGCCCGGGAACCTCCTGCCTCTGGGTGGCGTTGGACCAGAAGGTCTTCAGGTTGTGGATGGCCTGTACCCTCTCGTCCACAAGGCCTGCCCGTTTCAACCGGCCCAGGTCTGGAGTTTCGGCCGGGCTGGAGCGGGCAGATGTGGAACCTGTGGAGGAGAAAGAGAGGGCAGGGGAAGGGGCCAGGGAGAGGACTGGGGATGCAGCCAAGGATGGGAAGCTTCCGACTGGGGAAGGGTGGCCTGAGCTGGGGGAGATGGAGATGCTATTGGGAGAGTGTGAGATGTGGGTGGTATAAGGGGAGCTAGGGTATTTATGTCTTTGCTGCGCCTGGATGTGGGGGTCTGGGGTTCTGGAGGGTGAGGGGTTGGGGTGAGAGAAAGAGAGGGAGGGAGAGTGGGAGGATAGGGTCGGGCTGTTGTAGCCGGAGCTGATCTTCTGTAAGGATGAGGAACGAGAGGGTGGTTTGGACCTGGTGGAGAGAAGGGGCGTGGAGAGTGGTGAGAGGGGGGAAGGGAGTGGTGAGAGAGGTGAAGCCCGGGCCTGTAGGCTGGCTCTACTACTGGGTCTGCTAAAAGCGCTGGTCTCAGACGAACGGAAGCCCAAACCCCCTGCGGTGGGGGTCAGGCGGGCTGAGGTGCAGGAGGGTCTACGTTCTGGTCCCCTTAACCCCTCCTCCCCTCCTCCGTTGCCTGCCCTTCCTGTCCTCCCCCTCTGGAGGCTCTCCACAGCCTGCATGTGGCTTTGGGTCTCTGACAGGATCCTGCTGGCCAGCTCCTGGGGGTCCAGAGGGGTGGGGGGAGGCTTGTCTTCCTGGGACTTGACGGTGCTGTCTGTCTCTGTACTGGACTGGTCAGACTCAGAGAGCACTGCCTCTGTACTGACCACCTGACCTTTAGACACGCTCTGAGAGCTGGTGAGGAGAGGGGGGAGAGATGGTTAATTTGATGTGACAAGTAGGTCAAGAGGCAAACAGTTGAAGCAAACAGTTAAAAAGCAACAACTTACCCCTGGGACTTAGTGTGTGTGTTAGGGCTGGGGGGTATGGCCAGGGGCGGCAGGGGGACTTTGAGTGGTGAGGTGGGAGTGCTGACACTCCCCTTGGAGGAGACTGAGACGGGGTACCCTCTCCCCACCACGCCTCCCCTCCCCGCTCCTCTAAGGTGTCTGCATCCCCCAGGGAGGGGTAAGGTGTCACACTCCCTCCCCCCTCCTCCCCCCAGAGGTTCACTGCTGATGATGGAGAAGCCTTCATACTCCTCCTGTTCCTCCCCCTCTGTCCCTCCTCCTCCTCTGTGATTTGTCAATCTGTTTCTCGACATGCCTCCTGTGTGTCGGTGCGAGGCGAATAACCCTGCTCCTCCGCGGTGCTGCTCCAACTCCTGCTGCCGTGAGCGCTGGCTGATGACATCACTTCCTGCGGGTTCGGGGCGGGACAGGAAGCTGAGAGAGGAGGTGAGTGAGCTGAGGCTGTAGAGGGAGATGGCGTCACAGGAGAGACCGTCTGCGCTGCCAAGTGGGGGGGAGAAGGGAGGCTGGGGAAGGTTGAGGGGGAGGGAGAGAGGGAGGGAGTGGGAGGCACACTGGGAGGAGGAGAGAGACTCAAGAGAGGAAGAGCTGTCCAGGCTTAGGCGTTTGGGCAGCTCCGTAGAGTCTGCAGGAAGAGAGGACAAGATGGGAGGGTGAGACAGAGGTAAGATGAAATGGGGAAACACAATGTAAGTATAGGAATGTTTCACTTGAAGTCTGGATGTCAGACTATGTAACTAACATACATAACAATGTAGAGTTAAGAGAGAGGGCTTGGAGACTCTTACCAAACAGTGCTAGTAGAGACTGCAGAGCAAAGTGCATGGTCCGTCTGCTAGCCTGTTTACCAGTCTTCAATAGCACCTCCTCCTGTCCTGCCTCACACAGGTCAAAGCCTGGAGGGAAACAGAGAAGGGAAAATAATGACACACCGAACATCTAGGCTTTAGCTCAATGGTCTAACACAGTCTTGTGACATAAAGGAGACATGGGTTCAAAACCTAGTCGGTCACCTACACTGGCTGTCTAAAAATGAGAAGGGAAAAGCCTCTGCTATTATATATCCAACTCTCAGTACAGTGATAACTGACTCACCCAGCGCAGCCAGGAACTCATGACAACCAGGAAGTCTCCACAGCTGGACACTAATGGACACCTGGATGGGAGCCAATGAGAACTCCAGCTCCTTGTCACATGACTGCTGCTGAAACAATACCTGGTGAAGCTGGAGACCGGGAGAGGTAAGTTATCGCAGCATATTATCGCACTAGAATTTCTGCCCTGCCCCCCTTTTTTTGTCTCAGTATGAGTTTATCATGCTAGAAAGCTACAACACACAACTTACCATTCCCACCATATATTTAACAGCCTTCAAGTGGTGGGTAAGAGGGAGAGAGCGAGAGAGGACTTAAACTGTTAGGAACAGAACATTAGAAAGCAACAGGCCTTGTTAATGAACACCATGCAAGGACCACCACTGTTTATCAGCCTTAAAAATGACTCAGGTTATGATGATATTGACCCCATGCAAATACTGCCAGGCTCATCACATATATATTCAAATAAAGCATACAGCATGCAAATGAATCAGTGTGCATTGAGGCCTACCTTGTTTATGAGCTGGTCTCCAGTCTCAGCAGCAGTGACCAGTTTACAGAGAGCCTGGAAGGCTGCATGAGGCAGACCTGGACAACAGAGAGGATTGATTGACTGACTGATTACCATGTTGGATCTAGAGTATGGTGCTGTGCTGACAGTCTGATTGGTTAATTGATTGATTCACTCCTAAATTGATAGGTTACCTAGTAGTGACTGCAGGGTGGTGCTGCAGAGCTGCAGCCGGTCTCCAGGGTCAGCCGTAGGGAAGAAGACAGCAGCGGGGAGACCACTGCCGGTACCGGAACAGTCTAACCGGAACCCCACAGCTGACAGCAGGGCCTGCCATCCCGGGACCCCACCAACCTGGGTTCATATAAAACACTTATTCATTAAGATTACACAGAATAACCAAGTAATGAGGAACACCAAATACCTTAAGACATTTCACTGAAGTAAAGATGCAGAGCACACACACATATGAAAACACACACCTTATTCTCCACGCTCTGCTGCGAGGTGTACATAGCGTTACTCTGATGACTCTGTATACGCTGGAGAGACTTCTCAACCTGAGGGATGGAGGGAAAGAAATCACATTATTTGGCAAGGCTCTTTAAAGTCTCTTGAATAGACATAGGCAATATGGCAAATGTTGTGCAAATTTGTTACCAGGTGATGTTGTACATGTTTGTTACCAGGTGATGTTGTACATGTTTGTTACCAGGTGATGTTGTACATGTTTGTTACCAGGTGATGTTGTACATGTTTGTTACCAGGTGATGTTGTGCATGTTTGTTACCAGGTGATGTTGTACATGTTTGTTACCAGGTGATGTTGTACATGTTGTTACCAGGTGATGTTGTACATGTTTGTTACCAGGTGATGTTGTGCATGTTTGTTACCAGGTGATGTTGTACATGTTTGTTACCAGGTGATGTTGTACATGTTTGTTACCAGGTGATGTTGTGCATGTTTGTTACCAGGTGATGTTGTACATGTTTGTTACCAGGTGATGTTGTACATGTTTGTTACCAGGTGATGTTGTACATGTTTGTTACCAGGTGATGTTGTACATGTTTGTTACCAGGTGATGTTGTACATGTTTGTTACCAGGTGATGTTGTACATGTTTGTTACCAGGTGATGTTGTGCATGTTTGTTACCAGGTGATGTTGTACATGTTTGTTACCAGGTGATATTAAACATGTTTGTTACCAGGTGCAGTAGAACTCTCAGGGCATCTCTAGCTCTCTCAGGATATTGGAGGATCTCTGCCAGGGCCTGGCCAATCAGAGACGAGGGGCTGTTCAGCTTCACATCACAGCCAATCAACATGAAGCCTGAGAGAAAACAGGAAGAGGAGTGAATCATGTCAATCAATCAATCAAATGTATTTTTAAAGCCCTTTTTACATCAGCCGATATAATGTGTGATCATGCGTGTATGTGTGTATACCATACCAACCTGTCCAGTTAGACGGGTGTGTGTGTGTGTATACCATACCAACCTGTCCAGTTAGACGGGTGTGTGTGTGTGTATACCATACCAACCTGTCCAGTTAGACGGGTGTGTATGTGTGTATACCATACCAACCTGTCCAGTTAGACGGGTGTGTGTGTGTGTATACCATACCAACCTGTCCAGTTAGACGGGTGTGTGTGTGTGTGTGTATCCCATACCAACCTGTACAGTTAGACGGGTGTGTATGTGTGTATACCATACCAACCTGTCCAGTTAGACGGGTGTGTGTGTGTGTGTGTGTGTGTGTGTATACCATACCAACCTGTCCAGTTAGACGGGTGTGTGTGTGTGTGTATACCATACCAACCTGTCCAGTTAGACGGGTGTGTGTGTGTGTGTATACCATACCAACCTGTCCAGTTAGACGGGTGTGTGTGTGTGTGTGTGTGTACTAACCAGCCCAGTTAGACGTGAGTGTGTGTGTGTGTGTGTGTGTGTACTAACCAGCCCAGTTAGACGGGTGTGTGTGTGTGTACACTAACCAGCCCAGTTAGACGGGTGTGTGAGTGTGTGTGTGTGTGTGTGCGTGTACTAACCAGCCCAGTTAGATGGGTGTGTGAGTGTGTGTGTGTGTGTGTGTGTGTACACTAACCAGCCCAGTTAGACGGGTGTGTGAGTGTGTGTGTGTGTACTAACCAGCCCAGTTAGAAGGCTGTGTGAGTGTGTGTGTGTGTGTACTAACCAGCCCAGTTAGAAGGCTGTGTGAGTGTGTGTGTGTACTAACCAGCCCAGTTAGAAGGCTGTGTGAGTGTGTGTGTATTAATCCGCCCAGTTAGAAGGGTGTGTGTGTGTGTGTGTGTGTGTGTACTAATCCGCCCAGTTAGACGTGTGTGTGTGTGTGTGTGTACTAACCCGCCCAGTTAGAAGGGTGTGTGTGTGTGTGTGTGTGTGTGTGTGTGTGTGTGTGTGTGTGTGTGTGTACTAACCCGCCCAGTTAGACAGGTGTGTGTGTGTGTGTGTGTACTAATCCGCCCAATTATTTATTTATTTATTTATTTATTTCACCTTTATTTAACCAGGTAGGCAAGTTGAGAACAAGTTCTCATTTACAATTGCGACCTGGCCAAGATAAAGCAAAGCAGTTCGACAACATACAAAAACACAGAGTTACACATGGAGTAAAACAACATACAATCAATGATGCAGTAGAAAAAATTACGACTATATACAATGTGAGCAAATGATGTGAGATAATGGAGGTAAAGGCAAAAAAGGCCATGGTGGCAAAGTAAATAAAGTATAGCAAGTAAAACACTGGAATGGTAGATTTGTAGTTTGAAGAAAGTTAAAAGTTAAAATATAAATAATATGGTGCAAAGGAGCAAAATAAATAAAATAAATAAATACAGTAGGGGAAAAGGTAGTAGTTTGGGCTAAATTAAAGATGGGCTATGTACAGGTGCAGAGATCTGTGAGCTGCTCTGACAGCTGGTGCTTAAAGCTAGTGAGGGAGATAAGTGTTTCCAGTTTTAGAGATTTTTGTAGTTCGTTCCAGTCATTGGCAGCTGAGAACTGGAAGGAGAGACGACCAAAGGAGGAGTTGGCTTTAGGGGTGACCAGAGAGATATACCTGCTGGAGCGCGTGCTACAGGTGGGTGCTGCTATGGTGACCAGTGAGCGGAGATAAGGGGGGACTTTACCTAGCAGGGTCTTGTAGATGACCTGGAGCCAATGTGTTTGGCGACGATTATGAAGTGAAGGCCAGCCAACGAGAGCATACAGGTCGCAGTGGTGGGTAGTATATGGGGCTTTGGTGACAAAACGGATGGCACTGTGATAGACTGCATCCAGCTTGTTGAGTAGGGTATTGGAGGCTATTTTGTAAATGACATCGCCGAAGTCGAGGATTGGTAGGATGGTCAGTTTTACGAGGGTATGTAGACTTAGAAGGGTGTGTGTGTGTGTGTGTGTGTGTGTGTGTGTGTGTGTGTGTACTAACCCACCCAGTTAGAAGGGTGTGTGTGTGTGTGTGTACTAACCCTCCCAGTTAGACAGGTGTGTGTGTGTGTGTGTGTGTGTACTAACCCGCCCAGTTAGAAGGGTGTGTGTGTGTGTGTGTACTAATCCGGCCAATTAGAAGGGTGTGTGTGTGTGTGTGTGTGTGTGTACTAACCCGCCCAGTTAGAAGGGTGTGTGTGTGTGTGTGTGTGTGTGTGTGTGTGTGTGTGTGTGTACTAACCCGCCCAGTTAGACAGGTGTGTGTGTGTGTGTGTGTGTACTAACCCTCCCAGTTAGACAGGTGTGTGTGTGTGTGTGTGTGTGTGTGTACTAACCAGCCCAGTTAGACGGGTGTGAGAAGTGTGTGCTGCTCTGTAGAGTCTTCATGGCCTCAGAGAGAGCTGCACTGGCCTTGGTCCCGTTCAGCAGTGCCGTGTAGAAGCTGTGCGTGAACACCTTGGATGCTGCCATGGGAACGGGCCACAGCGACACACACACACACTGCACCCCCGCTGTCAGGAAGGCACGGGACAGACCCACCACCCCGTCTGAGGTCAC
>NC_042971.1:51949441-52029441 GCF_901001165.1 Salmo trutta
AACCACCTCGGTTACATTTCACCTCCCTTTGACCTCCTACTCAGAGATCACGGCACCAATATAACTGATTGGGTTCGAAATCAGGCCTACTGCACAACAACCCTTTCTGTGGCATACAGAAGCAGAAGGATCTGTGCACCTCATTTAATGAGAGTGCGACAGAGGTGGTTTAGTGATCCAGCCATGTGAGCAGTAGCCTCGTAATTACCAGACCTATTACCGTGTGTAGCGAACCATTCATGGAAGCTCGCGAGATCAGCCTGCTCGCGAGGCTATGTGAGGAGCAACCTTAGCTGAGACATGAAGACGTGTAAGTTTGTCTGACGGGGTTCTAACCCAGGGCTCCTGTGTGCCAGACAATGTAACTGTTCAGGTCTCAGACAAGTTACTCATCAGAGAAGGGTGGCCACTTCGCCCCCCTTTCAACTCCTCCTTGAAGAGACCCCGCCAAGTCACAGGACCAATGCCTAGGCTTTAGCTTAACTAGCTAACACAGTGTTAACCGTATAATGACTACCATTGACGGAGACTTGAAACCATGGGCGGACTGGGACCATAAATCGAACCTGGCATTTCTAGCACACTGGCCAATCCTTTTCTTGAGGTCCCCACACTGGCCCATTATTTTCCTTCAGTCCCCCATTATTAGCCCCTCTGTGCTAAAAATTGACCAGCCCGTCTGGCATTTGCCCGAAATGCAAAATGGCCAGTCCGCCCCAACTTGAATCTAGCCTATCACAAAATAAAACCTCAAACTTACACATCTCCAGGTCTCAGGCAAGGTTCTCATCACATAAGCATGGATCACCAAACCAGGTGAGTAACCTTGCTGGATCTTGAAGACTTGTATTAAGTGTAGCAGATGGGGATCAATGAAACTCACTCCTCAGCCTGAAGTGGCGCCCTTTGCGCAATTGAAGGCCTTGTTCAATAGCGCGGTTGGTTATAACGGTTCATAGCCAAAATGGTTCAAATGCTAGAGCCAAATTCATTGGAAGAAAATAAATTCAATATGCCACTTTGGCTTCAGAAACCTTAAGTTTCTGTCTACCACAGTGAGTGTTAGATTCTATTTGTTCTTCTATACATTTCCTGGCTGAAAAGGTACCAGGATGTTGTCTCTGGTTTTGAATCTGAATTTAGAAAACAGAATTTGAAAATTGAATCTGAATGCATCTGAAAAGTTGAAAATATGACATTTTGATCAACTTGAAATGATCGTTTATAAACTACAATATCTACCATATTGAAATTGAATATATCAAATATTGAACTTGAATATTTAATTAAAAATAAATAGCATTTTAAAACTGAATGCAATATTCATTAAATTCAGTTTTAAATCATGAAATACAAGTTCAATTTCTGAATTCAATGATTCAATTTGTGCATTATAAATAAATAAACATTTATAGAATTCAAATAAAATTTCTGTTGGCAATGAAATGGCCTCCATACATTGTCTGCCCTCCTTTGGAAGCATTTAGAAAAGGACTCGACACTGTGTCTGCCCTCCTTTGGAAGCATTTAGAAAAGGACTCGACACTGTGTCTGCCCTGCTTTGGAAGCATTTAGAAAAGGACTCGACACTGTCTGCCCTGCTTTGGAAGCATTTAGAAAAGGACTAGAGAAAGCGTTGGGTCTCCTTCTCTTCTCTCTCTCCTCTCTTCATTTAATCTCTCTGTTTTCAGCATGGGTGGGCTGCTCCCTCCACCAACTCCTTCCCTCTGAGGAGGAGTGACAGCCTCATGTCTGAGGTCTCAGGTAACAACACAACACAGCTCTTTGTATTCTTATTATAATAAGCTGTTTCCGTGTTCCAACACAAGCTTTCTGTTTGATAGCTGTAACAAAGGCACGTCACGTTGAATTTAGTTTTTTTGTTTTTACATACAGCCTACAGTAAACGAATGAAAATGCTATTTTGTTGTTTAAAATGAAAAAATGTATATTCTGATGTTACCGAACACCGTCATGAACACAACCAAATGATTATTTTAGAGAGAGCATTTCTGAAATGTATTAATTACACTGTCAGAATGACTGCTCGTTATTTTGATGAGTGGTGCCTCGAGGCCCAGCGGTTCTAGTGTTAAACATTGGCCTACATACTGAGTGATCTTGTTGAATCACACTGTTGCCTTCGCTGCAGCAGTAGTTCTGGAATGCTGTAATGCTAAGTGCTTGTAGTAAAGTTAGTTATGAAACAGTGTAGGTCTGAGGTTGTTATAATGTAGTAAGAGGTGCCTTCTTGTCCTTGAGGTCTGACATACTGGCGTCTGGATGAGAGGGAGCTCTACTGCCCTCTACCTGACAGCTTTGACAGTGGCGCCTACCTCCTGCTGCAGGAGGCCTCTATCAGTCTGGTAGGTGAATGACAAAAGGACAATCCAAACTTGTTCCACCTAAATACAATGTTTGTTTTCATTGTGCTGAAAAAGTTAGTCTCTAACCCATCTGCATTAGGGGAATTCTACAATATGCATTACGAGAAATTTGCAGACCTCAATCCCAAGTAAAATAAATGATTGCTCCTTCTCCCGCCATTGTGTTAGTTGTTGAGTGTGTCTGTGTCTCCCAGACCTCTCCAGAGTGTGTCTCTGTGTCTCCCAGACCTCTCCAGAGTGCGTCTCCCAGACCTCTCCAGAGTGCGTCTCCCAGACCTCTCCAGAGTGCGTGTGTTGTTCTGACAGTGTCTGTCTCTATCTTCCTCCTCCAGACCTCTCCAGAGGAACAGAAGCTGTCTCTCAGAGAGATCTACCACAACAAGCAGAGAACTGAGTCCAAACGCACCAACTGGGACCTCTCTCGCACATGCAGCCCCACATCACCACAGGTACAGACACACAGACACACAGACAGACAGACACTAGCTCCAACTCTACTCCTCTCTCTGTTCTAGGTGTTAACTCTAGATCCCACTGTTCACCTCCGTCAGTCAGACCGGACCTCCGGCTTCACCTCGCCCTCCCACTTCAGCAGCCCATCGTACCCCACCCTGCCGCACCTCTACCCCCGCGTTGGCACCCCCTGTACCCCAGTTAGCCCAGACAGCATGTCCGAGGGCAGTGCCAACCCCGGGGACACAGACTGCCCCTCCAATGCCTCTAGCCTCTCTGCCACCGCACCTACCCCAGCCAGGGTAGCCTCTGCTCGGATAAAACTGGCCCCATCATCCCCCTCTACTTCCAAGCCCCTGGTGCTCCCCAGCAGCCAGCAGCGCAAGGCCTTGGCCACTCAGGCCAGTGAGGACGAGGGGAGCAACACACACACCAGCAACCTGATGAAACGGGCTGTGTCTGGGAAGCACATGCACTCCCACACACTCTCCCGGGGCAACCCTCGTATGGAGAAAGCGGCATCGCTGGAAGACCCTGTGGTCGTCTCTCTGTGAGTGGCCAGAGGCTGGTTATGTTTTTATATATTCAGCCACACTAATATTGTTGAGTCTATATACCAGAGGAACTAGCAGTAGAATAACCCGTGTAACTGATGCATACTGAGCAGTAGAATAACCCGTGTAACTGATGCATACTGAGCAGTAGAATAACCCGTGTAACTGATGCATACTGAGCAGTAGAATAACCCGTGTAACTGATGCATACTGAGCAGTAGAATAACCCGTGTAACTGATGCATACTGAGCAGTAGAATAACCCGTGTAACTGATGCATACTGAGCAGTAGAATAACCCGTGTAACTGATGAATACTGAGCAGTAGAATAACCCGTGTAACTGATGCATACTGAGCAGTAGAATAACCCGTGTAACTGATGCATACTGAGCAGTAGAATAACCCGTGTAACTGATGCATACTGAGCAGTAGAATAACCCGTGTAACTGATGCATACTGAGCAGTAGAATAACCCGTGTAACTGATGCATACTGAGCAGTAGAATAACCCGTGTAACTGATGCATACTGAGCAGTAGAATAACCCGTGTAACTGATGCATACTGAGCAGTAGAATAACCCGTGTAACTGATGCATACTGAGCAGTAGAATAACCCGTGTAACTGATGCATACTGAGCAGTAGAATAACCCGTGTAACTGATGCATACTGAGCAGTAGAATAAACCCGGGTAACTGATGCATACTGAGCAGTAGAATAACCCGTGTAACTGATGCATACTGAGCAGTAGAATAACCCGTGTAACTGATGCATACTGAGCAGTAGAATAACCCGTGTAACTGATGCATACTGAGCAGTAGAATAACCCGTGTAACTGATGCATACTGAGCAGTAGAATAACCCGTGTAACTGATGCATACTGAGCAGTAGAATAACCCGTGTAACTGATGCATACTGAGCAGTAGAATAACCCGTGTAACTGATGCATACTGAGCAGTAGAATAACCCGTGTAACTGATGCATACTGAGCAGTAGAATAACCCGTGTAACTGATGCATACTGAGCAGTAGAATAACCCGTGTAACTGATGCATACTGAGCAGTAGAATAACCCGTGTAACTGATGCATACTGAGCAGTAGAATAACCCGTGTAACTGATGCATACTGAGCAGTAGAATAACCCGTGGTAACTGACTGGCAGTACGAGCAGTAGAATAACCCGTGTACTGATGCATACTGAGCAGTAGAATAACCCGTGTAACTGATGCGTACTGAGCAGTAGAATAACCCGTGTAACTGATGCGTACTGAGCAGTAGAATAACCCGTGTAACTGATGCATACTGAGCAGTAGAATAACCCGTGTAACTGATGCATACTGAGCAGTAGAATAACCCGTGTAACTGATGCATACTGAGCAGTAGAATAACCCGTGTAACTGATGCATACTGAGCAGTAGAATAACCCGTGTAACTGATGCATACTGAGCAGTAGAATAACCCGTGTAACTGATGCATACTGAGCAGTAGAATAACCCGTGTAACTGATGCATACTGAGCAGTAGAATAACCCGTGTAACTGATGCATACTGAGCAGTAGAATAACCCGTGTAACTGATGCATACTGAGCAGTAGAATAACCTGTGTAACTGACTTCCTATCCTCCCCTCTTTCTCCAGGCTGAGAGAGAATCTGAGGGAGAAACACTGTCGTCATGTAGCTGATCTGAAGGCTTACTATGAGGCAGAGATCAAACTCCTCAGAGACAAACTGGACCTGAGAGACCTGCCACACGACCTAGAGCAGAGCAACCGCACACTCAGACAGAGGTGTGTGTGTGTGTGCGCGCACGCTTGTTTTACTATCCTCGTGGGAACCGGAAATCCCCAAAGTCCCCACATGGATAGTAAAATAAGGAAAATTCTCCCTTGTGGGGACAAAGACCATTTTAGGCTTAGGGGTTAGGTTTAGGGTTAGAATTGGGGTTAGGGCTGTCTGTGTGTGTGTGAGATCTAACCTGGGGTTGTTGTAATACCAGGTGTGCCCAGCTAAAGAGTGCTCTGTCTGAAGCCAGCAGCTGTATCCAGGAGCTGGAGAACAAGAACTCCATCCTGGAAAAACAACTGGTAAGATGCCTTTTATACCCCTAGAGGTGTGTGTGTGTGTGTGTGCGTAACAAGCTCTGCTTTCTCTGACAGGCTGACTGGCCGGAGCGCTACGACACAGCCTGCTCCACGGCAACCTCCCTGCAGCAGCGATTGGACGAAAGCAGGCGGTCAGTCAGGGAGAAGGACGCCTCGGCTGGCCACCTTAGGACCCGGGTCCGGCAGCTAGAGGAGGCCTTGGAGAACACCTGCAGAGAAACACAAGAGAAGGAGGCCAGGACGGAGAGGGAGTACAAGATGCTGCAGGACGTGAGTTCTGCACTTATACTAAACTAGTTAAGTAAACCCAAATCTCTGGTCTCTGACTGTCTGGGAAAGACTACTTTCTAGGTGTTGTAGTTTGAGAGATCTCCTGCAGAACTGTACCTCTGTGTTTTCAACACCAACCAGTCTTTTATATGAGCAGCTTATTTATTACCTACTGATGTGTGCAGATGGTCTTGTAATAATTGGCTATTTGGCTGTAGCTCAAGTGTGTGTGTGTGTGTGTGTGTGTGTGTGTGTGGCGCCATGATGACTGAAGGGTTGTGTGTTTTTGCCTCCTCAGCTGCTGGGGGAATATGACTCTCTGAGGAAAGAGCACGAGGGGCTGAAGGTAACTGATCTATTAGTGAAGTCTGTTTCTGTGTTAATCCACCTCGACAAGAACAGGTGACACGTTGTTGTACTAATATCTCAACCTTATTTCTCTGTCAACAGGACAACCTGGTGTCTTCAGAGAACAAGCTGTTTGATGCCAACGAGCAGATCTCTAGACTAAAAAGGTAACATCAAGCATGCAACACCAAGACCTGCAGGGACACCTTATTTCTTTGTCTTGTCTATGAAAACCAACATCTATAGGATAGATAAGCTAGGTGAATCATGACAGAGTTTGGAATTTGTCCATATCTGCCATCAGTTGTTGAGGTACCGGAGTGACATGATGCAGGATCCTTTATGACTAAGAGAGAGTTCTTCTCTTGGTGACTGTCTATTTTGGCAACCAAAGTATAGACAGGACCTGCATGTATCGTGTGCCAGCTTTTCTTTCTTTGTCATTTTTTGGACCCAGCAACAGTGGAGAGATATAGGATGTCTGTCCTATCACCCACACATTCTTCTCTGTCTGGTCTGGTCTGGTCTGGTCTGGTCCGTCCGTCCGTCCGTCCGTCCGTCCGTCCTTCCTTCTCAGGGTGATCTGTAACAGTCTTCCCCCTCTGTCTGTCTGTGCCCCTCTCCTCCTCAGGGTGATCTGTAACAGTCTTCCCCCTCTGTCTGTCTGTGCCCCTCTCCTCCTCAGGGTGATCTGTAACAGTCTTCCCCCTCTGTCTGTCTGTGCCCCTCTCCTCCTCAGGGTGATCTGTAACAGTCTTCCCCCTCTGTCTGTCTGTGCCCCTCTCCTCCTCAGGGTGATCTGTAAGATGGAGAGCCAGGTGAATCAACTGGATTATGTGAACCAGGCCAGGAATCGCCAGGCCGTCCACAACCACACACAGTCCTCTGGAGCTGGGTAAGGTCTCTTCAACTCATGCATCCATGTTGTGCTTCCATTAAGCTGTTGTTAACCCCCTCCAGTCTGTCTGTAAGTTTGACAGTTGCTGTTTTTACTGTTAACCCTCTCCAGTCTGTACCACCATCCGGACCTGCTGCTGTCCCCCAGCAAACACCCTCGCCAACCAGAATCCACATATAGGATATCTCCTTGCCCTCAAACTGACCAATCACACAGCGCCAGGAAGTCTCCTCATCCTCAAACTGACCAATCACAGAGTTACAGGATGTCTCCTTGCCCTCAAACTGACCAATTGGGCAGCTACAGGAAGTCTCCCTGTCCTCAAACTGACCAATCAGGCAACTCGGTCCACACTGGCAGCAGGAGGTATGGTTGAGGTTAACTTGTGGTTGTAGTGTTAACTTCAGAATACCTCCTCTTAATTCCTTTTCCCCTTGATTTAACCATGCTGACCAAAGCTGACCAGTTTACCTCACCCTTGTCCTGTTTTGTCTTGTAGGTGTTCGTGCCCTCCAGAGAGTGAGCAGCCCCAGAACCAGGGTGGGGGTGTGAGGGAGGCTCGGGGGCCTCTGACCCCACTGATGAGGGCCCTGATAGAGCTTGATGAGACCAGGACCACTGAGGGCCGGGCCCCCTGTAAGACCAGCCACACTACCGCTGACTCACTTTCACTGGCCTACTGTAAGACACAGTCCTCATCCCACAGTAGGCCTTCCACTCACTAACTCATGTCACTCTCCACTCAATCGTTAGTGCTGGGCTGGAACACTGGCCTTCAGCATGACTCATTCATTGGCTCCAGTCTTACATTTTCTGCTAACGCTAGCTTTTACCATGGAGGTTGTGTTTCCCCTGACCTCAGCCATTTGGATATTTGTTTTTCCTTTCATCTGATACCAACATTTTAAGATTCTCTGTCTCGTGAAAATGTAGTGATTTGCAAACGGATATTATCTTGGCAGTGCTAAGGAACTTAGCAGCTCGAAGTTGAAACAACCTGTTTGATTCTCTACTCTGAAGTTTTTACTGTTGATGGGTCTTTCGATGTGGTTCACTCTGAAAGCATCCGTTTCTGGGAGTGTTTTTCTCTCATTTCTGTCCTTTGTCTCTATGTATCTGTCTGTGTTGCAGGGTTGGGCAGCCGGAGGCCTACTGTTGGCTTCATAGAGAGAAACCACAGAGAACCACAAACACAGGATCGTGCCAGGGCTATGGAGGATGTGGCTGGCCTAGAGACGGGAATGTCCGGGACAGTCAGGGGTGTGGCTCTGCTGAGAGCCCAGAGAAGTCTGTCTCCTGAAGGCCACAGGTCCTCCTCTCTGCCCCCCCGCACCCAGAGGACCACCTTCCCCCCTACTACACCCAGTACGTCTGTTTTTCTCATCACTCCTTTATAGGGGTTGGGTTGAATGCATTCAGTTGTGCTACTGACTAGGTATCCTCTTTCTCTTCCTGGTGTATACTCTATTACTTAATGTGTACTTTTGTGTATGTGGAGACTAGTTCATTATGTTAAGTGATTTCACTAATCTAGTGTTATTTTGTTTTAGCTAAGAGGGAGACCCTAATGATGCCTCTGTCAGCTAAGTCCAGCCCCAAACGCTGTCCTGCAGAGAACTACTCCAC
The DNA here is from genome assembly GCF_901001165.1 of Salmo trutta. Taxonomy (NCBI): domain Eukaryota; kingdom Metazoa; phylum Chordata; class Actinopteri; order Salmoniformes; family Salmonidae; genus Salmo; species Salmo trutta. Next base: position 51,958,076 of record NC_042971.1, read on the forward strand.
TGCCTTTGGCAACCCACCACCACGACAACAGCTACACAACAGGTAGTAGTACCTGTGGACTACAGGACCCTTCCTTAGCTGTCTTTGCACCCTTGGTTAAAATGCTTACTGTTTGTTACGTGTGTGATCGCTCCAACTCCAGCTACGGTATTTGATATGTTGAGCCTTAGAGTTCAGAGTTGTGATTGTCTGTTTCAGGTTTGACGTGGCGTTAGACCAGAGACGCCACTCCTTCCACAACTCCAGCCCCAGGAAGAGACTGTTCCCAGAAGGTTTTTGACTTACCTCCCTGACTCCTGGTTCGTGTGTTCAATTGAATAGTTCCCTATCACTACTGCCCTGTTTCTTTCTCCTCCAGCCTCCCAGCGGTCGTCTGGTGGCTCAGTGGAGTCCTCAGGCAGTGTTGACCCCCAGGAGTGTGTCTTTGGGCTGGGCTGGCAGGAGCAAGGGACTGGGGGGGGGTCATGCTCAGACCTCCAGGACCCAGGGACAGACCTCCAGACCAGGCTCCACTCCCTGGCCGACGCTGAGAGGATGTTAGACGAGCTCACTATGGAGAAACAACAGGTGAGACAGACTGTTACAAGGTTCTTATAGATACACTATGACAGGGACAGGCCACTCACTAGCAATGTACAATTTCCACAAGACCAAACATGCCTTTTACCCATAGCCCTACCCCTAGACACCTGTACAGTGCATTTGGAAAGTATTCAGACCCCTTCCCTTTTTCCACATTTTGTTACGTTACAGCCTTATTCTAAAATGGATTCAATATAATGACAAAGCGGAAACAGGTTTTTTAAATTTTTTTGCAAATGTATAAAACAACAACAACTGAAATAGCTTATTTACATAAGTATTCATATCCTTTGTTATGAGACTCGAAATTGAGCTCAGGTGCATCCTGTTCCCATTGATCATACTTGAGATGTTTCTACAACTTGATTGGAGTCCACCTGTGGTAAATTCAATTGATTGGACATGATTTGGAAAGGCACACACCTGTCTATATAAGGTCCCACAGGTGACAGTGCATGTCAGAGCAAAAACCAAGCCATGAGGTCGAAGGAATTGTCCGTAGAGCTCCGAGTCAGGATTATGTCGAGGCACAGATTTGGAGAAGGGTAGCAAAAAATGTCTGCAGCATTGAAGGTCGACAAGAACACAGTGGCCTCCATTTTTAAATGGATGAAGTTTGGAACCACCAAGACTCTTCCTAGAGCTGGCTGTCCAGCCAAACTGAGCAATCGAGGGAGAAGAGCCTTGGTCAGCGAGGTGACCAAGTGCCCGATGGTCACTGACAGAGCTCCAGAGTTCCTCTGTGGAGATGGGAGAACCTTCCAGAAGGACAACCATCTCTGCAGCACTCCACCAATCAGGCCTCTATGGTAGAGTGACCAGACAGAAGCCACTCCTCAGTAAAAGGCACATGACAGCCCGCTTGGAGTTTGCCAAAAGGCACCTAAAGGGCTCTCAGACCATGAGAAACAAGATTCTCTGGTCTGATGAAACCAAGATTGAATTTTTTGCCCTGAATGCCAAGCATCACATCTGGAGTAAACCTGGCACCATCCCTACGGTGAAGCATGGTGGTGGCAGCATCATGTAGTGGGGATGTTTTTCAGCGGCAGGGACTGGGAGATTAGTCAGGATTGAGGGAAAGATGAATGGAGAAAACTACAGAGATATCCTTAATGAAAACCTGCCCCAGAGCGCTCAGGACCTCAGACTGGGGCCAAAGGTTCACCTTCCAACAGGACAACGACCCTAAGCACACAGCCAAGACAACGCAGGAGTGGCTTCGGGACAAGTCTCAATGTTCTTGAGAGGCCCAGCCAGAGCCCAGACTTGAACCCGAGAGACCTGAAAATAGCTGTGCAGCGACGCTCCCCATTCAACCTGACAGAGCTTGAGAGGATCTGCAGAGAAGAATGGGAGAAACTCACCAAATACAGGTGTGCCAAGCTTGTAGCGTCATACCCAAGAAGACTCGAGGCTGTAATCACTGCCAGAGGTGCTTCAGAAAAGTGAAGGGTCTGAATACTGATGTAAATGGGTTATTTCAGTTTTTTATTTTTTTGCAAAAATGTCTTAACCTGTGTGTGTGTGTGTGTGTGTGTGTGTGTGTGTGTGTGTGTGTGTGTGTGTGTGTGTGTGTGTGTGTGTGTGTGTGTGTGTGTGTGTATATATATTGCTGAGGATAAAAAATAACAATTTAATCAATTTTAGAATAAGGCTGTAACGTAACAAAATGTGGAAAAAGGGAAGGGGTCTGAATACACTGTAGATCTGTAAAGATTGGATGGCAACAAGCAATGCAGTGGAATCGACCTACCAGAGCAATATTACCATGTAGTTCATATCCATCCAAACTCTTTGAAATCTACAGAGAGTTCCTAGGGACAGGGGCTAGGAGTTTAGTTTGGGTAACGTTGATTCTGGTATTGCACTGCTTTGTATTTTATTAATGGTTTATATCTATTAATGACGGAGGCAGTCCTCCTAATATATTCCTGTTATATAACCTGGCTTTCTGGTTTTACAACCACTCCACTCTTAATGACTTCTATTTATAGCTGGATTGATATATTCTGCCTGTCCTGTCCCGCTCTGCTCTGTTTTGACTGAGGGGTGCTAACCCCGTTACCCGTCAGCAAGCTTACGTATACTCCTGCGTCTGCCCAGCGCAACACACACACACACACACACACACACTGCAGGGCAGCCTGGTTAATCTGATTTAATCTGAGTGCTATGAAGTGAGTTGATGCGTTGGTTATATATTTACTTATTCATGGTATTAATTTATTAATTTGTGTGTGTTTTGTGCAGATTGAGTCAGCGTTGAGCCGGATGCCTGGATCTGGTGGGAGGGTGAGCTTACAGACCAGGTTAGATGAGGTAAGGTCACAGTCACACCAAACCTGCTCGGCCTCATTACATATCAGTAAAAACCATGACTGGGTTGAACATTCCGATTTTTGTTGTTGTCAGGAACATGTTTGTTTGAGGAAGTAGACTCTTGTATGGCAATTTGAATGTTATTTTAAATTGAACACTACAGAGATGGGATATCACTTCAAAACCGAGGTCTTTGTGTACGGTATGTGTGAATGTTTATAGCTATTCTAGCTAAATGACTGTTCCCCTACTCCCCAGGTGGCCTTAGAGAACCGTCTAGAGAGAGTAAACCGTGACCTGGGTTCCATCCGCATGACCCTGAAGAGGTTCCACGTTCTACGCTCCTCTGCCAACATATAGGGTTTTTATTAGATGACGTCATAGGCAGGGCCTAGAGTTTTTCTGGTCAGTTTGCATGGTCAGGAAATACTCCTGGTCCTAGCTATAGATGACTAGATATCAACTCTGTCCTAGTTATAGAACTAGTTATAGTTTTCTGTGCTGTAGATTGATGCAGAGCCCATATTGTCCTCTCTTAACTCTGTCTCTGTATCATGACCCACAGTCTTTTCTACACATATAACTCAGGGATATTTTTCTAGATGTTTGGAAGAGCTCACTATTTGTGGAGTATATTTTTTTGAAATGCGCAGATTTGTAAAGTCGTTTACTTTTTTTTAGATGTTTAAAAGATACAAATATTATATGCTTTACTTGCCATATTCAGGTCAATTATGTCTTTTTTTTTTTTCAATATGAATGGAAGAACCTCCTAATATCCAGCAGAGACATGTACCCATCTGGAATGTACCACTGTCATCTCTGTCGACATTTTTATTCATCGTATGCCGCATACAATTGTATTTATTACATTGCATTTTTATGTGTTCATTACAATGGTGCATTTAAAAAAATAATTATAATAATAATCTTTATACCCTACAATGTTCAATTCTTAAAATGTTGTATGACCAAGCTAGTATTATATTCTTCAGTTTCACCATTTACTTGATCCTTTACAAAAACCTTGTATTGTAGCACATTTTTAATTGCTTTCCTTTTTCCATTTTTATATACATTTTTTGAACATTCCATTTGTTTTGTGTTAATTCCATGTTGTGAAGGGAGGGATTTCACCAGTAGCTAACCACTCTCTCTTCTCTGTATACTATGGATCTCATACAAAAACCAAACCAGCACACATTTTGAAATAATAAACCCACACAAGTACGCTGCTCCACAAATTATTGTAATGCATGGTAGTTGCACAGTTTCAGTTTCTTTGGTTGTGTTTTATATATTTTTTTGGCAGTTTGCAATGACTTGAAATGAACCTCACTGGAACAAAAATGTACTGTTTGCTCACAATAAATAATGCTTACATTATTACAACACTTATGTGGGTTGTCATTACCAGTTTTTTTTTTTTTAACTAGGCAAATCGGTTAAGAACAAATTCTTATTTACAATGACGGCCTACACCAGCCAAACCCGGACGACGCTGGGCCAATTGTGCGCCGCCCTATGGGACTCCCAATTACAGCCAGATGTGATACAGCCTGGATTCGAACCAGCGTGTCTGTAGTGACGCCTCAAGCACTGAGATTCAGTGCCTTAGACCGCTGTGCCACAGTCAGAGGCCTCATCTGTATAGAATAAATAGTTTCTGTTACACAATTCATTCAAAGATATTCAACTTGGCCATCAGTGTCCAAAACTGGGTGCATGACTACTGTTGATTTAGTACATTTGTACTCTACTGTAGGTCTTCATGTTTTCTAAAGCACCTTGTAGAGGTACCGTTCAGGTCTGCGATTAGTCTGTAGCCACTGGGGGGCGCTTTCGGTCTAGCCGACAGTACAGGACATGTATATGAAGTTGGATATACTGTATGATTAGGATTGGCAATGCTTTAGCGACGTAACATGTAGCATACAACCACGACCTGGTCATTTGCTACGTTATTTTCCAATAGAAGGATAATGTTGCCAATGTTTTGGCTGTCAATGAACGGCAGTGAGACCGGAGGAACTTAAGCAGTCAGCTTTATTCTCAAAGGGGAAACAGCAGGCAGACATCCAAATAAGTGGAATGGCATTCAGACTAGAATAGCTGGACAAATAGTCTGTCAAAGGAACTTGATGAAGAGAGGTCTTGGGATAGATAGTCTTCTTTTTGGTGCCAGTCGTGGTCAGGCAGACAGTAAAGGGACTCAATGCGTTGACGGCAGTGCCGCTATTGGAGCAAAATACGTGGATGGATGCAGAATTATTTGCACATTTGCTGGGTTAGCTTGCTAAAGTATAGCCTGCCATTTTATTTAGGTGTCATTGGTTATAGTTAAGCAATTTCTTAGCCAATAAAGTGTATTTGGAGAAATTCCAGGAAATCGAACAGCGCATTGGAAGAATGCAGTGAGTTTCCATCACATTGCTGGTGAGTGTTCTAGAATCTTGACTTGGAGTTTGGTTGAAGACAGCGAGCAGCTCGAGAGCTGAGGCCATATGCAGTGGTGTAGTGGAGGTTATACGCATGTATACGACACATATTTTTCATTGGACATTGCGTATACACTGTTTAATCCCCACGATGCGTATCAAAATAGTGTTGTGGAAGTATACAATAAACCATATCAATGAATAATGCTGATTGAACAGATCAGAATGTCAGACCCGGCGCCAGGAAAAGGTGACTAAGGGCCCATTTGAAACCGGCGAGGGGGCAAATCAATGTATTAATTTTTTTGTGGGGGGGGGGGGGGGGGTGCATTGGAATTATATTGAATTCTACTTATATCACAATAAACATGAAGTTCAAATGCCTAGACTCTGAGATCATTGAGTGCTTTTAAAGTGACAGGTAGGCTACAGATTTCGTGCCAATCCGCTGCACTGTAACAACACAATGGACAGCGCTCTGCACACTAAAGCGAGGCCGTTTTGGTAATGAATGTAGGCTACAAGAGATATTCACCTATTACAAACAGCCTATGTGAATGCAACCATACACACAGCAGTCTAACCAAAATAAAGGCAACTAAAAGCTGAAAGTAGTTGCCTAGTTAATCATGCATGCAAACAAAAATAGTGAATAACAGTTTGGTTTAGAATACTGACACAACGGCGAATGGAACGAATGAATGCGAACAGACCACGGTACCTGGTAGGCTAGTAGGCCTAGTAAACAAAATATCAGGTTTATACAGGCATGACACAATCTATATTTAGGTTAGTTTTCTTAAACAGTAAACAAACGCAGTAAACAAAAGGCAAATGGAAATCCAAATAGCCTACAGCCCTCAAACTCAACTCAGGACCTCAAAACCGTTTCCACTGCATTTTTCATTATTCCCCTCTAATCATGGTCTGACAGTGGTGTAAAGTACTTAAGTAAAAATACTTGAAAGTACTTCTTAAGTTGTTTTTTGGGGTATCTGTTCTTTACTATTTATATTTTTGACAACTTTTACTTTTACTTCACTACATTCCTTCAGAAAATATTGTACCTTTTACTCCATACATTTTCCTTGACACCCAAAAGGACTGGAAAATGGTCCAATTCACGCACTTATCAACAGAACATCCCTGGTCATCCCTACTGCCTCTGATCTGGAGGACTCACTAAACACACATGCTTCGCTTGTAAAGGACGTCTGAATGTTGGAGTGTGCCTCTGGCTTTCCGTAAATTTAAAAAACAAGAAAATGTTGGCGTCTGGTTTGCTTAATATAACAAATTTGAAATGATTTATACTTTTACTTTTGATACTTAAGTGTATTTTAGTAATTATATTTCCTTTTGATACTTAGGTATATTTTAAACAAAATACTTTTACTCACGTAGAATTTTACTTGGTGACTTTTACTTGAGTCATTTTCTATTAAGGGATCTTTACTTTTACTCAAGTATGACAATTGGGTACTTTTTACACCACTGTGGTCTGATTTAGACCTGGGACACCAGGTGGGTGCAATTTTTTATTTAACTAGGCAAGTCTGTTAAGAACAAATTCTTATTTTCAATGACAGCCAAGGAACAGTGGGTTAATTGCCTTGTTCAGGGGCAGAACGACAGATTTTTACCTTGTCAGCTCAGGGATTCGATCTTGCAACCTTTCAGTTATAAGTCGCTCTGGATAAGAGCGTCTGCTAAATGACGTAAATGTAAATAAGTTCAATGCTCTAACCACTAGGCTACCTGCCGCCCCTAAATGAATTAACAGGTAGAAAAGAAAACAAGTAGGCTCTGGAGCTCGTACGTTAAGAGTTGAATACCCCTGGCCTACAGCCTACTACAGTGAGATGAAGCCATACACATCTGACTTGCCAAATAAATATGCCTATAGGCTGCTTCAAACATAGAACATCATGTCACTCATGAGTTCAGCAACACATTGTGATCCGGTACACTACACTTCTGTCAATCAAATTCAACCCACGCAATCAATTAAGCCAGTGGTTCCCAAACGTGTTATAGTCCCGTACCCCTTCAAACATTCAACCTCCAGCTGTGTACCCCCTCTAGCACCAGGGTCAGCACACTCTACAATGTTGTTTTTTGCCATCATTGTAAGCCTGCCACACACACACTATACAATACATTTATTAAACATAAGAATGAGTGTGAGTTTTTGTCACAACCTGGCTCGTGGGAAGTGACAAAGAGCTCTTATAGTACCAGGGCACAAATAATAATATAATAATAATCAATCATTTTGCTCTTTATTTAACCATCTTACATATAAAACCTTAATTGTTCATCAAAAATGGTGAATAACTCACCACAGGTTAATGAGAAGGGTGTGCTTGAAAGGATGCACATAACTCTGCAATGTTGGGTTGTATTGGCGAGAGTCTCAGTCTGAAATCATTTTCCACACACAGTCTGTGCCTGTATTTAGTTATCATATTAGTGAGGGCCGAGAATCCACTCTCACATAGGTACGTGGTTGCAAAGGGCATCAGTGTCTTAACAGCACAATTTGCCAAGGCAGGATTCTCTGACCACAGCCCTATCCAGAAACCTGGCAGTGGCTTCTGATTAAATTACATTTTCACAGAACCGCTTGTTGCAATTTCAATGAGGCTCTCTTGTACAGATATCGGTAAGTGGACTGGAGAAAGGGATAACGAATCCAGTTGTTTGTGTCGTCCGTTTTGGGAAAGTACCAGCGTAATTGCGTCCCCAGCTGACTCAGGTGCTTCGCTATATCACATTTGACATTGTCCGTAAGCTTGAGTTCATTTGCACAAAAAAATCATACAATCATGGAAAGACCTGTGTGTTGTCCTTGTTAATGCAAACAAAGAGCTCCAACTTCTTAATCCAAGCGAGCCTCAATTTTGTACCACACATTGAATATAGTTGCGGAGAGTCCCTGTATTCCTAGATTCAGATCATTCAGGTGAGAAAAAACATCACCCAGATAGGCCAGTCGTGTGAGAAACTCGTCATCATGCAAGCGGTCAGACAAGTGAAAATTATGGTCAGTAAAGAAAACTTTAAGCTCGTCTCTCAATTAAAAAAAACGTGCAATACTTTGCCACTTGATAACCAGCGTTACATGGTCGCTGTCCATATCATTGCATAATGCAGAAAATACACGAGAGTTCAGGGACCTTGCTTTAACAAAGTTAACCATTTTCACTGTAGTGTCCAAAACGTCTTTCAAGCTGTCAGGCATTCCCTTGGCAGCAAGAGCCTCTCGGTGAGTGCTGCAGTGTACTCAAGTGGCGTCGGGAGCAACTGCTTGCTTACCACTCCACTATGTCTCCCTGTCATGGCTTTTGCGCCTTCAGTACAGATACCAACACATCTTGACCACCAAAGTCCTTTTGATGTTACAAAGCTGTCCAGTACTTTAAAAATATCGTCTCCTGTTGTCCTGGTTTCCATTGGTTTGCAGAATAGGATGTCTTCTTTAATTGACCCCCTGTCACGGCTGTCAAAAGGAGAGGACCAAGGTGCAGCGTTTGTGTAGTTCCACATTTTATTTACTCTGTGAAACTATGCAATACATCAAATAACCAAAAAGACAAAACAACAAACCGTGACGCAGAGGAGAAACAAACACTACTCAAAAATAATCTCCCACAAAACCCAGGAAGAAAAACCCCTACTTAAGTATGATCTCCAATTAGAGACAATGAGGACCAGCTGCCTCTAATTGGAGATCATCCCAAACAAAGCAACATAGAAATACAAAAACTAGAACCTACGAACATAGAAATAGAACACATAGAATAAACCCCCCTGTCACGCCCTGACCTACTCTACCATAGAAAATAACAGCTTACCATGGTCAGGACGTGACACCCCCCATAAACGTAACGGACATATACCAGGAGCTGTACCAGGCCCGCCATGTCTGTTGACTCATCCAGCTGTAATGCATAAAATTCACTTGCTTGTATGCGAAGCAGTAATTGTGGGCATTAATATGGGGTTGGTCCCCCCTTTGCTGCTATAACAGCCTCCACTCTTCTGGAAGGCTTTCCATTAGATGTTGGAACATTGCTGCGTGGACTTGCTTCCATTCAGCCACAAGAGCATTAGTGGGGTCGGGCAACGATGTTGGGCGATTGTAGCCCTGGCTTGCGGTTGGCGTTCCAATTCATCCCAAAGGTGTTCAATGGGGTTGAGGACAGGGCTCTGTGCAGGCCATTCAAGTTCTTCCACACCAATCTCAACCAACCATTTCTGTATCAACCTCGCTTTGTGCATGGGGGCATTGTCATGCTGAAACAGGAAAGGGCCTTCCCCAAATGTTGCCACAAAGTCAGAAGCACAGAATCGTCTAGAATGTCATTGTATACTGTAGTGTTAAGATTTCCCTTCACTGGAACTAAGGGGCCTAGCCCCAGACCATTATTCCTCCTCCACCAAACTTTACAGTTTGCACTACGCATTGGGGAAGGTAGCGTTCTCCTGGCATCCGGCAAACCCAGATTCGTCAATCAGACTGCCAGATGGTGAAGCCTGATTCATCACTCCAGAGAACGTGTTTCCACTGCTCCAGAGTCCAATGGCAGCGAGCTTTACATCACTCCAGCCGACGTTTGGCATTCCGCATGGTGATCTTAGGCTTGTGTGCTGCTGCTCGGCTACGGAAACCCATTTCATGAAGCTCCTGACGAACAGTTATTGTGCTGACGTTGCTTCCAGCGACAGTTTGGAACTAGGTAGTGAATGTTGCAACTGAAGACAGACGATTTTTAAGTGCTTCAGCACTTGGCAGTCCCGTTCTGTGAACTTGTGTGGCCTACCACTTTGCGGCTGAGCCGTTGTTGCTCCTAGACGTTTCCACTTCACAATAACAGCACTTACAGTTGACCGGGGCAGCTCTAGCAGGGCAGAAATCTGACCAACTAACTTGTTTGAAAGGTGGCATCCTATGACGGTGCCACGTTGAAAGTCACTGAGCTCTTCAGTAAGGCCATTCTACTGCCAGTGTTTTTGTCTATGGAGATTGCATGGCTGTGTGCTCAGTTTTATACACCTGTCAACAATGCGTGTGTCTGAAATAGCTGAATCCACTAATTTGAAGGGGTGTCCACATACTTTTGTATATATTGTGTACTTCTTATAGGTCACAGTATTGGTTTGCATCGTTTGCGTGCCTGCGTGCATGCATGAGCGCATGTCTGTTACCATGCTTAGGAGGGACTGTGTGTGTGTGCAGTTGTGTGTGTGTGTATTCGCCTATTCATTTCTTGTTAGTGGTGTGTTTGTGTGCATGGTACACAGTAGCTGTTTTCCTCTGGGAGTTTAAGGTAATAATTACTATACAGACAGTGGGGAGCAGCCGTCCCATAGGGGAACACTGCCTGTTCAAACTCTGAATGTCTGTGTCTGTGTGTGTGTGTCTCTGTCTCTGTGTGTGTTTATTTGTATGTAGGCCTCTAGGGAACCTGGTGCCTCCAGACAGTCTCCTCTACACCCCGCTGCACCTAACACATGTAATCACAAGTAACACAGGCCTGTTTCAAAACATAGAAATTCCTTCCTTCCTTCCTTCCTTCCTTCCTTCCTTCCTTCCTTCCTTCCTTCTCTATAAAATGGCCCTTCCTCTCTCAGACAGGATGACTGGCGTTATTTATGAAGAGTCTGGATGAAGAGAGAGCTCTCTGCTGTGTGTGATAATCAAGGCAGAATGATTAGGTTTGTATTTAATGAATACTGTTAGGAAGCAGCCAGCGCAGAAACAGTGAGTCATACTATTGATTGCCGCTCACCTTCTTCCTGTCTCCCTATCTCTCTCCATCCGTCTCCTCTTCCGCTTCCCTCCCTTGGTCTCTTTCCTCTTGCCCTTTGTTCCCTCTCTCCTCTCTGTTCTTCCCTCCCTCGTTCCTCTCTATTCTTACCCTCTCTCCCTCCCCTCTATCTCTGTCCTTCCTTCTTTCCATCCCTCTCTTCCCTTCCTCCATCACTTCTCTTCTTATCTTTTCTCATCCATTAATGGCTGATTGGCAGGGCCTCAGAGAGAGCGATAAAGAGACAGAGAAAGAGGTAGAGAGAGAGATGGAGAAAGGAGAGAGAGATAGAGGGAGGAGAGCAAGAGAGAGACGGATAGAGCGAGAGAGCGAGAGAGAGAGAGAGAGAGAACGGTAGAAGGGGGTACTATAGAGCCATATCCAGCCACAGCTCTGCGTTGCATACCGATAAGGCAGTGTCTCCAACATCATCATCACCATCATCAGCAGCAGCAGCTCCACTGCTGCAGCCAGCCCAGATGGCGAGGTCAGGGAGAGATAGAGGCTGTCACGGGTTGCCACGTCATCCCCATTGAGAGGCTATTTATAGCAGGGTAAACACAGGGATTCCAGACCAGTGAACATGGCTGCCCAGCCAGCCTGGTGGGTGGTGAGTGGGTGGATGGAAGCAGAATTCAGACTTGAATGACTGAGTGAATGACTATTCCATTCAGCTTGTCTGGTTCTAAGACTCATTTAGTTTGTTTTATTACAGAGCCTCCCTATGCTGGAGCCATCAACATGTTACTTTTTATGGGCAAGCGTTGTTTATTGCATAGTCAACAAGTGTGTGTGTGTGGTTGTGTAAGTGTGATATAATGCAGAACTGCCCTTTCGTGACTAGCTTTCATATAGCAGTGTACTCAATCAATTGAAGCGGTCTAATTTCCTGAAGAAGATTGGGTTAGAATGAGGAAATGACATTTTGACACTAGCTTTAATATTTTTGTCCTCACAAGAGACAAGGTTAAAAATCAACAACCCTCATCTCTCTGTCGGCTACTATTCCTGGGACCAGTTCTGAAGGGAAGATCAAATAATTGATATTATTACTGAAATACGTATGTCTTTGATGTCACAGCAGGTTCTGGTGACGTATGACCAGTTTACTGACTCACCACGTGGCTTAGCTCCAAAACTCCTCGTTTTCAGTAATCGAATGCGCCACTCAAATTGAGGAGGTCCTTTTGTAGGTATTGTTTATGTCTAGGGGAAACTTCACCCCAGAACGATTCTCTGGTCACTAACATGATGTTCCTGTGTGTCTATCATGCAGCAATTTTGGTAGATTGACGAATAGTGAATAATGTCTCTGTAATCCTAAAATGTTGTGGCCGGGCTCAGTTTACAGATCAGTGTGAGGGTGACGTAGGAACCTTGGGTTCTTCTAATGCTTGCCCGCCCTGGCCTCCATTCTGCAGGTTATGTGGATGTAAGGTTAACTGTAGATCACATCTAAAGCCCTCGTTCTCATTACCTACCTGTGTGTGTGTGTGTGTGTGTGTGTGTGTGTGTGTGTGTGTGTGCTTCCTAACTTCCGATGAGCACTCACTCTAAATACCAATCTCCTTACTTTGTTCAAACCCAGCGAGGCGTCACACCTTCATCAAGCATTCTCACACACACATACACATACACACACATACACATACACATACACACACACACACACACACACACACACACACACACACACACACACACACACACACACACACACAGCCTCCTATAACACACTCTTACACCTGATACCCAGCTTAAGCGTCTGTCTGTTAGTTAAAAGTTAGTCCAAAGTATCGTCTTCCCCTTTCCTCTCCCTTTGTGTGTGACAATGTGTAGGCCTGTCTGTGGTGGTGGTGGTGTGTGTGTGTGTGTGTGTGTGTGTGTGTGTGTGTGTGTGTGTGTGTGTGTGTGTGTGTGTGTGTGTGTGTGTGTGTGTGTGTGTGGCAGCGTATGGGCTGCACTCTTTTCCTGTCCGTTGTTATTAATGGTAGCAATCAGGGCCGCTGGTCTTGATAGAAACTTCATCAGCCACACACACACATGCACGAGCGGGCACCCACACACACATACACACACGCACAAACAAGCACCAATACACACACACACACATCCACACACACAAACACACACACTCTCGCTACCACAAGGCCAGGTTGTATATTACCCAGGCTCAGAGCCTTGGACCCTGGCCAGACAGTAATACTATTGGAGCGTGTGTGTGTGTATGTGTGTGTGTGTGTATACGTGTGTGTGTGTGCTCCCACTCTCAGTTGTTGATTAATGTTGGTGCCTTCATCTGTCTCACACACTCTTTTTTTCTAACACTCTTTCTCTGAATCTTTCTTTCACCATTTCTCTCTCTCTCTTTCCCTCTCTCGCTCTCTCTCTCTTTCCTCTCTCTCTCTTTCCCTCCCTGTCTCTCTCTCTCTCTCTCTTTCCCTCTCTTGCTCGCTCTCTCTCCCTCCCTGTCTCTCTCTCTCTCTCTCTCCCTGTCTCTCTCTCGGTCTCTCTCTCTCTCTCTTTCCCTCTCTCTCTCTCTCCCTCCCTGTCTCTCTCTCTTTCCCTCTCTCTCTCTCCCTCCCTGTCTCTCTCTCTCTCTCTCTCTCTCTCTCTCCTTGTCTCTCTCTCTATCTATCTCTCTCTTTCTCTCTCTCTGTCTCTCTCTCTCCCTGTCTCTCTCTCTCTTTCCCATGGGAAACATATGTTAAAATTGCCAAAGCAAGTGAGGTAAATAATATACAAAAGTGAAATTAACAGTAAACAGTAAACATTACACATACAGAAGTTTCAAAAGAATAAAGACATTACAAATGTCATATTATGTATATATACAGTGTTGTAACTATGTACAAATGGTTAAAGTACAAAAGGGAAAATTTGAAACAGGTTAAATCAATTTTGAGTGGTTGTGTTCAATCAATGACATGTGTTCTCTATTTGGATTTGATTGTTGCCACTTGTGTTTACCAGTATGGATGACATGTGCATTAGAGTGCAGAATGTGTTTTGAGAATGAGAATGTGTTTAGAGTTTTGCTGAAAAATCTAAGTGAGATCTGCAAATTGTGTTTTACCATGTGAAATGGTTTAAGGTTGTCGTCGGGAAAGGAGGACCAAAACGCAGCAGGGATGTGGATGCTCATCTTGATATTTATTGAAACCAAGAAAACACCAAAATAACAAACGACGAAGAACTCACGAACAACCAAACAGTCTTGTAAGGCTCACACACGCAAAACAAGAGACAATCTCCCACAAACACTACACCAAACACATACCCATATATAGGACTCTCAATCAGAGGCAACGAGAAAGCACCTGCCTCCAATTGAGAGTCCAACCCCCCATTAACCTAAACATAGAAATACAACTAACTAGACTAAACATAGAAATACATTAACAAGGAACAGTGCCCAAAAACCCCGGAATACATAAATCAAATACCCTTCTACAAAAACACCACCCCGAACCACATAAAACAAATACCCTCTGCCACGTCCTGACCAAACTACAATAACAAATAACCCTTATACTGGTCAGGACGTGACAAAGGTATTGACAACAGACTGCATAATTAGCTAAATAAGTCCAGGCAACTGAGAACTTTGTTCAGCCAATGGGTTTTAGTGTTTTAGCAATTGAGAAAAACTGTATTAAAGTTTCTGCAGTTGCTACATACATTTTTGTACTTAGATATTAATGATATGTACCCATTGATTGTTGAAGAATGTAACTTATAAATGCCTCATGAGCTTAGTTCAACTGTCGTACCCCATCAGAACCCCAATTATAAGCTTGTTTTACTCCAATGTTTGTAAACAAAGTACATGTAAACAAACACTGTAAAGTCTCAAAACATGGTTGAAACTATTATTTTGATATCATGGATGGTCAATCCTTTTATCCATAGATCTCTCTATGAATTTGAGTGCTTACATTTCTCCAGCATTTTTACCAAAACGGGATGACACTGTTATCGTGGATTGCCCCTTTATATTGTAGCCATTAACACACAGCAGTTCAGAGGGAAGTGAGAGACCTCTGAATTCCCTTATACGGTAGACAGGAGAAACCGCTGACAGTAGGGACTGAAGCCATACCTTAGTTATCTTTAATGGCTAAGCACAACACGTGAAATGTGTCACAACTACAGTTTGTGCCTTTAGTTTGATGTTTGTATTCCTGTGTGTAGTAACTTTGTGGTAGCTGTATCCCAGACAACTGCAACCCACTGTTTACTAGTTTACTCATCAACTGCAACATGTGGAAGCTGTCTATACCACCTAAGTAAGTAGATAACATTCTGTAGTTCTTGGTGTGTGTGTATCTGTGTACTTGAAAAGTCCCCATCCAGTTGAGACTGCGTGGAAGCCTGTAATTTGGATGAGAGGCCATAGTTTGTAGTTTAGGAGCCTATTGCCTAACCATCCTGCTAGTATTGTATCTACAGTTAGCCTGTTAGAGCTGGGCACTTGTGACAGTGTCCAATGAGAGGCAGGCTTAAAAAAAAGAGTAGCACAGAGCCAAGCAACTGTTCTGTGGGCCTAACTCCTGAAAATGAATACAACATCATGGTTGTGTCAGTATTGTATCAGTATACCAGTATACCAGTATACCACCCGCTTACTCAACCCTGCACCTTAGAGGCTGCTGCCCTACATACATAGACATGGAATCACTGGCCACTAGATAATGGAACACTAGTCACTTTAATAATGTTTACATACTGCTTTACTCATCTCATATGCATACTGTATTCTATTCTACTGTATTTTAGTCAATGCCACTCCAACATTTCTTGTCCTAATATTTATATATTTCTTAATTCCATTATTTTACTTTTAGATTTGTGTGTATTGTTGTGAATTGTTAGATACTACTGCACTGTTGCAGCAAGGAACACAAGTATTTCGCTACACCCGCAATAACATCAGCTAAATATGTGTATGTGACCAATACAATTTGATTTGATTTGAGTATTAGCACATTTCTTTATTGGAAACATTCAAACCTTTCCCTTATCAACAAGCAGATGGTGGTGACATTACACTGGGAGAGTGGTACACGTGCAGAGTGATTCAAAAGGAGACAGACTCAGGCCTAGAACATCACAGCCTCTGTGATCTGGACCTGAGCTCTGGATATTACAGTAGACTGTTCAGGATGGACCTGAGCTCTGGATGTTACAGTAGACTGTTCAGGATGGACCTGAGCTCTGGATATTACAGTAGACTGTTCAGGATGGACTTGAGCTCTGGATGTTACGGTAGACTGTTCAGGATGGACCTGAGCTCTGGATGTTACAGTAGACTGATCAGGATGGACCTGAGCTCTGGATATTACAGTAGACTGTTCAGGATGGACCTGAGCTCTGGATGTTACAGTAGACTGTTCAGGATGGACTTGAGCTCTGGATATTACAGTAGACTGTTCAGGATGGACCTGAGCTCTGGATATTACAGTAGACTGTTCAGGATGGACCTGAGCTCTGGATATTACAGTAGACTGTTCAGGATGGACTTGGGCTCTGGATATTACAGTAGACTGTTCAGGATGGACTTGGGCTCTGGATATTACAGTAGACTGTTCAGGATGGACCTGAGCTCTGGATATTACAGTAGACTGTTCAGGATGGACTTGGGCTCTGGATATTACAGTAGACTGTTCAGGATGGACTTGGGCTCTGGATATTACAGTAGACTGTTCAGGATGGACCTGAACTCTGGATATTACAGTAGACTGTTCAGGATGGACTTGTGCTCTGGATATTACAGTAGACTGTTCAGGATGGACTTGGGCTCTGGATATTACAGTAGACTGTTCAGGATGGACCTGAACTCTGGATATTACAGTAGACTGTTCAGGATGGACCTGAGCTCTGGATGTTACAGTAGACTGTTCAGGATGGACTTGTGCTCTGGATATTACAGTAGACTGTTCAGGATGGACTTGGGCTCTGGATATTACAGTAGACTGTTCAGGATGGACCTGAGCTCTGGATATTACAGTAGACTGTTCAGGATGGACCTGAGCTCTGGATGTTACAGTAGACTGTTCAGGATGGACTTGTGCTCTGGATATTACAGTAGACTGTTTAGGATGGACTTGGGCTCTGGATATTACAGTAGACTGTTCAGGATGGACTTGTGCTCTGGATATTACAGTAGACTGTTCAGGATGGACTTGGGCTCTGGATATTACAGTAGACTGTTCAGGATGGACTTGTGCTCTGGATATTACAGTAGACTGTTCAGGATGGACCTGAGCTCTGGATATTACAGTAGACAGTTCAGGATGGACCTGAACTCTGGATATTACAGTAGACTGTTCAGGATGGACTTGGGCTCTGGATATTACAGTAGACTGTTCAGGATGGACCTGAACTCTGGATATTACAGTAGACTGTTCAGGATGGACTTGTGCTCTGGATATTACAGTAGACTGTTCAGGATGGACTTGGGCTCTGGATATTACAGTAGACTGTTCAGGATGGACCTGAACTCTGGATATTACAGTAGACTGTTCAGGATGGACTTGTGCTCTGGATATTACAGTAGACTGTTCAGGATGGACCTGAGCTCTGGATGTTACAGTAGACTGTTCAGGATGGACCTGAGCTCTGGATGTTACAGTAGACTGTTCAGGATGGACCTGAACTCTGGATATTACAGTAGACTGTTCAGGATGGACCTGAACTCTGGATATTACAGTAGATAACATGAAGATGGCGCCAAAGAACATGGCTGACGTTTTAATTCTAACAACCAATTGTGCTATTTTGTTAGTCTTTTTGCATTTTGTGTAACTTATTTTTTAACTTATTTTGTACATAATGTTGCTGCTACCATCTCTTATGACCGAAAATAACTTCTGGACATCAGAACAGCGATTACTCACCGCGGACTGGAAGAAACTTTTTCCTTTAACGAGTCTGACGAAAAGGATATCCTGCTTTCACTGGAACAGGCCCAGATCCCCGTAATTTGATTGAAGAAAAAATGCAGGAAAAGGGGCTGCAGATCGGCCTGCCTTCTGAGAATCCGTAGGCAAGCGAGTAAACTCCCACTGCCATCCGTTCTTCTTGCTAACGTGCAATCATTGGACAATAAAATTGATGACCTACGATTAAGATTATCCTACCAACGGGACATTAAAAACTGTAATATCTTATGTTTCACAGAGACGTGGCTGAACGATGATACGGATAATATAGACCTGGCGGGATTTTCCATGCACTGACAGGACAGAGAAGTCTGGTAAGACGAGGGGCGGGGGTGTGTGTCTATTTGTCAATAACAGCTGGTGCGTGATGTCTAATATTAAAGATGTCTTGAGGTATTGCTCGCCTGAGGTAGAATACCTTATGATAAGCTGTAAACCACACTATCTACCAAGAGAGTTCTCATCTATATTATTCGTAGCCGTCGATTTACCACCACAGAACGAAGCTGGCACTAAGACCGCTCTCAGCCAACTCTATAATGCCATAAGCAAGGAAGAAAATGCTCACTCAGAAGGGGCGCTCCTAGTGGCCGGGGACTTTAATGCAGGCAAACTTAAATCTGTTTTACTACATTTTACCAGCATGTCACATGTGCAACCAGGGGAAAAAAATCCTAGACCACCTTTACTCCACACACAGAGATGCATACAAAGCTCTCCTCCACCCTCCATTTGGCAAAACTGATCATAACTATCCTCCTGATTCCTGCTTTCAAACAAAAACTAAAGCAGGAAGTACCAGTGACTCGCTCAATACAGAAGTGGTCAGATGATGCGGATGCTACTGTTTTGCTAGCACAGACTGGAATATGTTCCAGGATTCATCCAATGGCATTAAGGAGTACACCACCTCAGTCATCGGCTTCGTCAATAAGTGCGTTGACGACGTTCTCCCCACAGTGACCTTACGTACATATCCCAACCAGAAGCCATGGATTACAGGCAACATCTGCATCGAGCTAAAGGCTAGAGCTGTCGCTTTCAAGGAGCGGGAGACTAATCCGGACACTTATAAGAAATCCCGCTATGCCCTCAGACGAACCATCAAACAAGCAACGCGTCAATACAGGATTAAGATTGAATCCTACTACACCGGCTCTGACGCTCGTCGGATGTGGCAGGGCTTGAAAACTATTACGGACTACAAAGGGAAACCCAGACGCGAGCTGCCCAGTGACGCAAGCCTAGCAGATGAGCTAAAGGCCTTTTACGCTCGCTTCGAGGCAAGCAACACTGAAGCCGATGTGAACAAAACCTTTGAACAGGTCAACATTCACAAAGTCGCGGAGCCAGACGGATTACCAGGACGTGTACTCAAAGCATGCGCGGACCAACTTTCAGGTGTCTTCACTGACATTTTCAGCCTCTCCCTGACCAAGTCTGTAATACCTACATGTTTCAAGCAGACCACCGTAGTCCCTGTGCCCAAGGAAGCGAAGGTAACCTGCCTAAATGATTACCGCCCCGTGGCACTCACGTCGGTAGCCATGAAGTGCTTTTGAAAGGCTGGTCATCGTCCCACACTATTCAACAGCCAGTGACAAATCAGAGCGCCAAATTTGAAACCACAAAATGTCATAATTCAAAGTTCTCAAACATAGGACTATTTTACACAATTTTATAGATACACTTCTCCTGAATCGAACCACGTTGTCCGATTTCCAAAAGGCTTTACAGCGAAAGCAAAACATTAGATTATGTTAGGAGAGTACATAGACACAAAAAACCACACAGCCATTTCCAAGCAACTAGCATGCATCACGAATACCCAAAACACACCTAAATGCAGCACTAACCTTTGATGATCTTCATCAGATGACACTCCTAGGACATTATGTTATACAATACATGCATGTTTTGTTCAATCAAGCTCATATTTATATCAAAAACCAGCTTTTTACATTAGCATGTGATGTTCAGAACTAGCATACCCACCGAAAACTTCCGGTGAATTTACTAAATTACTCACGATAAACGTTTACAAAATACATAACAATTATTTTAAGAATTATAGATACAGAACTCTTTTATGCAATCGCTATGTCCGATTTTAAAATAGCTTTTCGGCGAAAGCACATTTTGCAATATTCTGAGTACATAGCTCGGCCATCACGGCTAGCTAATTTGACACCCACCAAGTTTGGGACAACCTAAACTCAGAATTACTGTTAGAAAAATTGGATTACCTTTGCTGTTCTTCGTCAGAATGCACTCCCAGGACTTCTACTTCAACAACAAATGTTGTTTTGGATCCAAATAATCCATAGTTATATCCAAATACCGCCGTTTTGTTCGTGCATTCAGGTCACTATCCGAAGGGTGATGCGCGAGCGCATTTCGTGACAAAAAATGTCAAAATATTCCATTACCGTACGAAGAATGTCAAACGCTGTTTAAAATCAATTTTTATGCTACTTTTCTCGTAAAATAGCGATAATATTCCAACCGGGCAACGTTGTATTCATTCAAAGCCTGAAAGAAAAAAATAGAGAAGTCTCGTGAACGCGCATCTCCAGTCTCACTGTCCCCAGGCTGACCACTTACAAACTCTGCTGCTGTACTTTGCCCAGAGACAGCAGACACCCCATTCCACTTTCTGGCGGCTTTAGAGAGCCAATGGAAGCCTTAGAAAGTGTCACGTTACAGCACAGATGCTGTATTTTCGATAGAGATGCAACAGAAGGACAACAAATTGTCAGACAGGGCACTTCCTGCATGGAATCTTCTCAGGTTTTGGCCTGCCATATGAGTTCTGTTATAATCACAGACACCATTCAAACAGTTTTAGAAACTTTAGAGTGTTTTCTATCCAAATCTACTAATTATATGCATATTCTAGTTTATGGGCAGGAGTAGTAACCAGATTAAATCGGGTACGTTTTTTATCCGGCCGTGAAAATACTGCCCCCATACCACAACAGGTTAAGGGCTTGTAAGTAAGCATTTCACGGTAAGGTCTACACTTGTTGTATTCGGTGCATGTGACAAATAAAGTTTGATTTGATTTGACTGTTCAGGATGGACCTGAACTCTGGATATTACAGTAGACTGTTCAGGCTGGCTGGCTGATTGGGTTAACCAGGCTCTGCTCTGCCGATGGCTGGATAAACAGTGAATGACTGTGTGTGTGTGTGTGTGTGTGTGTGTGTGTGTGTGTGTGTGTGTGTGTGTGTGTGTGTCCACTTGGAGGACCTGTCAGCAAGCCATTTCATTTTGAGAGCGCGTCTGTCCATCACCACAGCCTGGTGGTCCTGTATGACTCAATTGGTAGTGCATGGTGCTTGCAATGCAAGGATTGTGAGTTTGATTCCACCCAAACATAAAATGTATGCATGACTTTAAATTGCTTTGGATTAAGTGTCTGCTAAATAGAGAGAGAGAGAGATCCTACGGTTAGTTGGCTGTTGTTATGAATGAGAAGTCTCTTCTCCAATCTCTGGTTTCCGTCTTCTTTCCTAGCCAGGTTGCCAAATCTGGTTGTGCTTTAGCCAACTCGTCTGTCAGTCCTTTCTTGACATGTCACGTCTGACAAGAAAAACAGACATACACATTCAAACATCTGATACACTGAGACATTAGAATTCCATTAGAACATTTATAATCAGCTATACACATTTGAAATCATGGTAAGAAGCATTTGTACAACAGCATTTACAATGTCTAGGGTGGGATCACTGGGGGGTGTTTGGTGTGATTATGAAAATAAATGCTCTGTGATTTGGTAGTCAAAGTGAAAGACCCATGTTGAGAAGGCAGGCTCATTCAAACTACAGTATGCAATACAACACCAGGCCAGGGACAAGTCATATTCTAGGCAGAGTACATGTTATTTTATGACACCCTGCAGGTGGGAAGTCATTTGGTACTGTGTACTTAGGCTACAGTATGTTTTGCATGTCTTCACCCTATTCCAAACGGACCTCTGCCGTCATGAATAGGTTTTTGAAAGCCTGTACAGTGTGCCTCTGTTTTGTAGGAATTCTTACTTGCTTTTGTTTTACGTGTGGATCTCTGTGTGTGCGTGCTAGTGTGTGTGTGTGTGTGTGTGTGTGTGTGTGTGTGTGTGTGTGTGTGTGTGTGTGTGTGTGTGTGTGTGTGTGTGTGTGTGTGTGTGTGTGTGTGTGTGTGTGTGTGTGTGTGTGATTTGAATCAGTAAAGGATTTAAATCTGTTTAGATCAGCAAACAACACATATATACAGTCCATGAATACCATTACCATGTAACAAGAGATGGCAGGACAAATATGGAGAGCAGGCAAAAGATTAACATTCACAGTGAAGAGAGGATGGATGAGAAAGAGAGACGATAATAGTGAGAGGGAGGAAAAGGGAGAAGTGGGGTGAGAAAGATAGAGAAAGAAAGAGGGAGAGAGGAATGAAGGAGTGCAGTAGTGTTGATTAACCAGTGGGCCGTCCCTCGGACTCGATGCATCATAAGAACGCCGACCAATCACATCACAGCCTCGTGCGTCTCCATGGTAACTGGGCTTCCTAGCTCCAGAGGAGGTGGAGACAAAGGGAGGAAAGGAGAAAAAGGGGGTAGGTGAAAAGAGGAAGAGCGAGCGAATCGATGTCTTCTGTTTTTTTTCTTTCTCTGATGGCTGTTTTCACACCAAGCGCTCCTCTCATGCTGCCTTAGCCACATCACAGCTGATGAGACCACAGACCAACACAACAACACCAACAACAACATCATAACCAGACTAAGGCCAGTCGTTGATGGTGATACTGTAGGGATGTCAGTGTGGCAGGCTTTCTGGCTGATGGGGCTGTCGAGAGCGGGGAGATGAGATGACCCTTCAGTCATCGTAGATTGGATCTGCTGGTTATGACAAGCTGTCTAAGTGTCGTCCTGCTTCTGAAAGGTAAAACGCCTTGTTTTGAGAACGCTCTTCTATATCAGCATTAGACCTGCTTTTGTTCTGGACTGTGTCAGTGTCTGTGTATGTGTGTGTATGCTATTGTATCTCTGATGCAGATGAAGGAGAGGATGCCTGTGTAGACTGTTGGGATGAAGCCCTGGAGTATAGCTGGTTTAGGGGAAACAGGTGGAGTGAGTGGAGTACTAGTCGTAGTGCATAGCCATACACCATGTTATCACATTCATTCTTCATCCTAGAACCTCGACTTGTGAAGCTAGAGTTGGAGGCTGGATGTCGGCTTTAGGTTAGCTACTGTATTGTACGTTTTACTGAACCTGAATTTGTTGAATCTGAATGTGTGTACTGTGCTCTGCAGTAGTTGTTGTTATTGTTGATCCTGTTGTTATTGTTGATCCTGTTGTTGTTGTTGATCCTGTTGTTGTTGTTGATCCTGTTGTTGCTGATCCTGCCACTGAAGGCTGTATTGATTGTACGCTGTTAAAAACAACATATTGATAAAAGCCTGGCATGTCTGTCTGTCTGTGTGTCTGTCTGCCTGCAGGGCTTCAGGAGGGCAGCAGCCTTGTGATTCGGTGGAATGGAGGGTTGTGACGTGATGGTAATCATAGAGACATCACTGGTCCCTACTGTACTCAATACCCTCCTTCAGATTCTTCATTTTTTTATTCGATTTTGATGTTTAGATTTTTTGACATTGTATTATGGCAGTATGGTTCTGCACCCTGACTGTCATTCTAGCATGTGTCCACAGGATGGAATAATAGACTCAGGGTCTTGTGAAGTGGTGCTCTCACCCCGGAAAAGCCATTCTAATAGGCTATAATAGACACATCGTCTGAGTAGAATGGATGGGAGGTGTCCAGTACATTTAGCTGATATAGTTTGCCCCAGTGTGAAAGACAAACCCCCATTCATTCAATTAATCAATCAAATATATTTATTTCTAAAGCCCTTTTTACATCAGCCGATGTCACAAAGTGCTATACAGAAACCCAGCCTAAATCCCCAAACAGCAAGCAATGCAGATGTAGAAGCAGGGCCCTAGGAAAGGTTTTATTGTTCAGACTGGGCAGCAGCACTCTCAGCTGGACCTAGTAATGGACATCCCCAAAGTAATCACCAGTTTGGAGCTCTGCCACCTCAGACCCCACGGGGGGGTCAAATACCGGGAGAGGACTGGACAGACAGTTGCTGAGGGAACCAGCTGAAGACAAAGTCCCTCCTACATAGGATGGAATAGAGGATGGAATGGAACTGGCACGGAACAGACCCTGACACAATACACACAAACATGTGTGCAGGCACACACACACACACACACACACACACACGCACACACACATGCACACGCACACACACACACGCACACACACACGCACGCACACACACACACACACACACACACACACACACGGACACTGGCTGTGGTGTAAGATATAATTGAAGTGGCCTGCTCCCTGCCAAGTTAGACCCTAGCAGTTTGAATGTGTTTGTCTCCAGCTAATTACTGCAGACTGACTATAATACATCACAGCTTGGCTTTTCCTGCCTCTGGTCCAGTAATATCAAATCAAATCAAATTGTATTTGTCACATGCGCCGAATACAACAGGTGTAGACCTTACCGGGAAATGCTTACTTACAATGCAGTTCAAGAAATAGTTAAGAAAATATTTAGTAAATAAACTAAAGTAAAAAAAAAAATGAAAACAATAAAATAACAATAACGAGGCTTTATACAGGGGGGTATCAATGTGCAGGGGTACAGGTTAGTTGAGGTAGGGGTAAAATGATAATAAACAGCAAGTAGCAGCAGTGTACAAACAAGGGGGGGGGGGGGGGGGGGTCAATGTAAATAGTCCGGGTGGCCATTTGATGAATTGTTCACCAGTCTTATGGCTTGGGGGTAGAAGCTGTTAAGGAGCCTTTTGGTCCTAGACTTGGGCTCTCTGGTACCGCTTGCCATGCGGTAGCAGGGAGAACAGTCTATGACTTGGGTGACTGGAGTCTTTTACTTTTTTTGGGCCTTCATCTGACACTGCCTAGTATATAGGTCCTGGATGGCAGGAAGCTTGGCCCCAGTGATGTACTGGGCTGTACGCACTACCCTCTGTAGCGCCTTACGATCAGATGCAGAGCAGTTGCCATACCAGGCCGTGATGCAACCAGTCAGGATGCTCTCGACGGTGCAGCTGTAGAACTTTTTGAGGATTTGGGGACCCATGACAAATCTTTTCAGTCTCCTGAGGGGGAATTTTTTTTGTTGTGCCCTCTTCACGACTGTCTTGGTGTGTTTGGACCATGATAGTTCGTTGGTGATGTGGACACCAAGGAACTTGAAACTCTCAACCCGCTCCACTACAGCCCCGTTGATGTTAATGGGGCCCTGTTCGGCCCACCTTTTCCTGTAGTCCACGATCAGCTCCTTTGTCTTGCTCACATTGAAGGAGAGGTTGTTGTCCTGGCACTACACTGCCAGGTCTCTGACCTCCTCTCTATAGGCTGTCTCATCGTTGTCAGTGATCAGGCCCACCGCTGTTGTGTCGTCAGCAAACTTAATGATGGTGTTGGAGTTTTGTTTAGGGTTGCAATTTTTGGGGAATATTCAGAGGTGGAAACTTTCCGTGGGAATTAATGGGAATATATGGGAATTAACAGAAATATATTGTCACATCTGTCGGAAGGATTGGACCAAAGCGCAGCGTGTTGAGTGCTCATCTTTTTATTAAAGTAAAGTGAACACTTAAACAAAAAATAACAAAATGACACACGACAGTTCCGTAAGGTAACATAGACTACACAAAAAACAACCACCTACAACCCACAGGAAAAAACAAGCTGCCTAAGTATGGCTTTCAATCAGATACAACGAAAGACACCTGATGGTCTAGAAACTAAAGCTTTGGTTGTCTTCCTTTCAGGCTTCCATGTCTTCTCCCTGGACCTCCTCAATGTCCACCTCTTGAACATCAGACTCTGAGGCCTCATCTTCACTGTCACTTTCCAACCTTGTTGAGTATGGCTTGTTGTAAGGCTCAAAAAGCCAAAAATTTGCCCGGATGGCCACCAATTTTTCAACCCTTGTATTGGTCAGCCTGTTGCGTGCTTTGGTGTGTGTGTTCCCAAACAAGGACCAGTTGCTCTCTGACGCGGCTGATGTTGGTGGGATTTGAAGGATGATGGGGGAAACAGTGAAAAGAGCCTCAGATCCACAAAGTCCATTTCCATCAGGTGGCTGATGAGATATGTTGGCTCGACTGCCATATTGCATCTCCATCCCAAAGCCCTTGCTTGGAAGTGTACTTCGCCAGACACGGTAGTGATGACACCATAGGCCTTGTTGATCTCTGCACCAGACAGGTTGCTCTTGCCAGCATACTTGGGGTCCAACATGTACGCTGCGGCGTGTATGGGCTTCAGGCAGAAGTCTTCATGCTTTTTGACGTATTTCAGAACTGCAGTTTCCTCTGCTTGGAGCAACAGTGAAGTGGGCAGGGCAGTATGGATTTATTCTCTTACATCTGCAAGCAGAGTCTGAACATCAGACAGGATGGCATTGTCTCCCTCAATCCGTGCAATGGCTACTGCTATAGGTTTCAGGAGTTTCAGGCTGCTTACCACTCTCTCCCAAAATA
The DNA here is from genome assembly GCF_901001165.1 of Salmo trutta. NCBI lineage: Eukaryota > Metazoa > Chordata > Actinopteri > Salmoniformes > Salmonidae > Salmo > Salmo trutta. Next base: position 51,984,752 of record NC_042971.1, read on the forward strand.
CATCATCCAGGAGGATCCTCTTGATGGGGCTGTCCATATCGGCAGACTGTGATATGGCCATTTCTTGGAGACTCCTTCCCCTCCAGGAGACTGTCAAACATGATGACAACACCACCCCAACGGGTGTTGCTGGGCAGCTTCAATGTGGTGCTCTTATTCTTCTCACTTTGCTTGGTGAGGTAGATTGCTGCTATAACTTGATGAACCTTCACATACCTAACCATTTCCTTGGCTCTCTTGTAGAGTGTATCCATTGTTTTCAGTGCCATGATGTCCGTGAGGAGCAGATTCAATGCATGAGCAGAGCCAATGGGTGTGATGTGAGGGTAGGACTCCTCCACTTTAGACCAAGCAGCCTTCATGTTCACAGCATTGTCTGTCACCAGTGCAAATACCTTCTGTGGTCCAAGGTAATTGATGACTGCCTTCAGCTCATCTGCAATGTAGAGACCGGTGTGTCTGTTTTCCCTTGTGTCTGTACTCTTGTAGAATACTGGTTGAGGGGTGGAGATGTAGTTAATTATTCCTTGCCAAAGAACATTCGACCACCCATCAGAGATGATTGCAATACAGTCTGCTTTCTCTATGATTTGCTTGACCTTCACTTGAACTCTGTTGAACTCTGCATCCAGCAAATGAGTAGATAAAGCAAGTCAGTTTGGAGGGGTGTATGCTGGGCGAAGAACATTCAGAAATCTCTTCCAATACACATTGCCTGTGAGCATCAGAGGTGAACCAGTTTCATTCTCTGACTACGTTCCTCCATTGAGTCAAAAAACGTCTGATACCAGGAGGACCATGAGCCGTTGCTATTGATAAGGTGTCTGATTCATCATTTTCACCTCAAATAAAAGTAGAGGGACTTTTGTCAGAGGTTTAACCTTTCTTGTTGTGAGTGCTGAGGGAACTTTATGCACTTGGCCAGATGATTCTGCATCTTTGTTGCATTCTTCACATATGATTTGGCACAGTATTTGCAAATGTACACAGCTTTTCCTTCTACATTAGCTGCAGTGAAATGTCTCCACACATCAGATAGTGCCCGTGGCATTTTCCTGTAAAGATTAGAAAAAATGAGTAAAAAAAAAACAAATACAATTCCATGTACAGATAAATAGTTAAGCAGTTAGATTAAACAACTCCTTTGTAAGATGCATGTTTTCAAATGAAACATGTATGGAAACAGGTGAATTAACACTCCTCAGTCATCAGGCTCAAGCAAGCAAAAACCCACATGGTTGCAAAAACGAACTAGCAGAAAATGTTAACAAGTTAGAAATGATTTAACACACTTTTCTGGAGGCTACTATACAAAAAATCATGTATGTCATATAATATATATTCACCCCACCCAGTATCGGGGTGGCAGGTAGCCTAGTGGTTAGAGCATTGGGTTAGTAATTGAGAGGTAGGTGGCTCGAATCCCTGAGCTGACAAGGTAAAAATCTGTCGTTCTGCCCCTGAACAAGGCAGTTAACCTACCGTTCCTAGACTGTCATTGAAAATAAGAATGTGTTCTTAACTGACTTGCCTAGTTAAATAAAGGTGTAAAAAAACAAACAATCGGTGTCCAAAAATACCGATTGTAATAAAAAATTGAAATCGGCCCTAATTAATCGGCGAGGAAGAGCTTTGTATGTTTCTCTGTGTGTGGAGTAAAGGTGGTCTAGAGTTTTTTCCCTCTGGTTGCACGTGTGACATGTTGGTAGAAATGAGGTAAAACAGATTTAAGTTTGCCTGCATTAAAGTCCCCGGCCACTAGGAGCGCCGCTTCTGTATGAGCATTTTCTTGTTTGCTTATCGCCTTATACAGCTCATTGAGTGCAGTCTTAGTGCCAGCATCGGTTTGTGGTGTTAAATAGACAGCTACGAATAATATAGACAAGAACTCTCTTGGTAGATAGTGTGGTCTACAGCTTATCATGAGGTACTCTACCTCAGGCGAGCAATACCTTGAGACTTTTTTAATATTAGACATCGTGCACCAGCTGTTATTGACAAAATATAATAGTGTGCGCGTGTGTGTGTGTGTGTGAAGCTGTGTGTTTGTGCGTGTGTGTGTGTTATCAAATTTAACCTATGTTAGAGCAGCAGCTCTCATAATTAACTGTAATAGGAATCATTTTAAACCAATGACGTATCACATTGTTGGGCTGTGGAATCGTTTTTAGCCAATGACATGAAACAATCTTGGGGAGGGGCGAATCCTGTTAACCTCTATGGGACCGGCGGGACGAATTCGTCCCACCTACGTAACAGCCAGTTGAATCCAGTGGCGCGATATTTGAAACGTTTGAAATACTATTACTTCAATTTCTCAAACATATGACTATTTTACAGCTATTTAAAGACAAGACTCTCGTTAATCTAACCACACTGTCCGATTTCAAAAAGGCTTTACAGCGAAAGCAAAACATTAGATTATGTCAGGAGAGTGCCCAGCCAGAAATAATCAGACACCCATTTTTCAAGCTAGCATATAATGTCACAAAAACCCAAACCACAGCTAAATGCAGCACTAACCTTTTATGATCTTCATCAGATGACACACCTAGGACATTATGTTATACAATACATGCATGTCTGTTCAATCAAATTCATATTTATATCAAAAACCAGCTTTTTACATTAGCATGTGACGTTCAGAAAAAGCATACCCCCCGCAAACTTCCGGGGAATTTACTAACAGTTTGCTAAATGACTCACGATAAACATTCACAAAAAGCATAACAATTATTTTAAGAATTATAGATACATTACTCCTCTATGCACTCGATATGTCCGATTTTAAAATAGCTTTTCGGATGAAGCACATTTTGCAATATTCTAAGTACATAGCCCAGCCATCACGGGCTAGCTATTTAGACACCCAACCAGTTTAGCCTTCACCAAAATCATATTTCCTATAAGAAAAATGGTCTTACCTTTCCTGTTCTTCGTCAGAATGCACTCCCAGGTCTTCTACTTCAATAACAAATGTAGGTTTGGTCCCAAATAATCCATCGTTATGTTCCATCAGCGACGTTTTGTTCGTGCGTTCTAGACACTATCAGAATGCTAAATCACGGTCGCGCGCATGGCGCAGAACGTGACAAAAAATTTCTAAATATTCCATTACCGTATTTCGAAGCATGTCAACCGCTGTTTAAAATCAATTTTTATGCCATTTATCTCGTAGAAAAGCGATAATATTCCGACCGGGAATCTGCAATTAGCTAAACAGCCGAATGAAAATACTCCACGGGGGCTAATCACGCACGCGCCTAATTCTATTGTCACCTAATGGGACACTTGGAAAAGGCGATAATGTGTTTCAGCCTGAGGCTGCCTCGTCATCGTTCAGGTTTTTCCCGGGTTCTGAGAGCCTATTGGAGCCCTAGGAATTGTCACGTTACAGCTAAGATCCTGACTCTTCAATAAACAAAAGCAAGAACAACAACACCTTGTCAGACAGGGTACTTCCTGCATGAAACCTTCTCAGGTTTTTGCCTGCCATAGGAGTTCTGTTATACTCACAGACACCATTCAAACAGTTTTAGAAACTTTAGGGTGTTTTCTATCCAAACCTGAACAATAATATGCATATTCTAGCTTCTGAGTTGGTGTAGGAGGCAGTTAAAAATGGGCACATATTTTTTCCAAAATTCTCAATGCTGCCCCCTAGCCCGTAGAGGTTAAGCCAACGACAAAGGCTGATGCATTCTTTGGACGGCAATAATTTTAAGCCATTGACGTACACTATGACATTCTTAGTATCCAGAATGCTCTATACACCCAGTCTTAATCCCAGACCACCTGTTAAACTCTACTCTCCCTCTTTCTCTTTCTCTCTCTTTCTTTCTTTCTTTCTTTCTTTCTTTCTTTCTTTATCTCTCTCTCTCTCTCCCCATCTATCTCTAGTTCTTTACCTCTCTCTCTCCCTCCCTATCTATCTCTATCTCTCTAGCGCTCTCTCTCTGTCTGCATAGGTCCTCACATACATGCTCTCCCCCTCAGGCAGCCTTCCACCCCCTCTCTCCCATCTCTCCCTCTAATTCCCCCCCTCCCTCTTATTCCCTCCCTTGTTTCTCTCTCTCACACACACGCACACACACACACAAATAAAACCAAATTCTGGGTGTAGTGGAGAAAAGCATTGGCACGCTGTTGTTGTGGACAATATGAATGGAACGGAACTATGTTACTGTTACTACTCCTCAAGAGCAAATCTTACCTAGGACAGTGATGTGACCACAGGACATAATCCTACAGGATTATGGGTGATTAGGTCACCTGGTGACCCCTAATGTAGTAAACACAGTCTGCTAGACCAACACTTGATGCAGCTCCAACCAAAAGGTTGACGTTTTGAATAACCAAGTCGGCAAGATGAAAAATCTGTTGATATGCCCTTGAGCAACACACTTAATCCTAATTTGCTCCAGGGGCACCGTACTACTATGGCTGACCCTGTAAAACAACACTGCACCTATCTGGTGTCTGTGACAATAAAAACATACAGTATATACTTTGTTAATGTAAACGTAGTAAACCTTACCCACACACACTCCATCTCTCTATCCATCAGGGTAGTGTCACAGCTGAGCTGCCAATGTCATCAACAGCAGCATGGCAGTGTCTGCCATCATTTGTTTGTAGTGAGAAATAATGACTTGGGAGAGAGAGGGGAGGGTTGGGGGAAGCAGATAGGGGGGGGGAGGCAGAGGGAAGCGAAATGGAGACAGAGAGACAAAGAAATATTTTATTTTGTATTGTTTTTAGAGAGTATTTGTATTTGCATTGTGGCTGTAGTCCCTGGGCAGCCCTTACCTGCCCAGGGACTACAGGTGCAAATGAGCTCTTGGGTAACCCTGACACATTTACATGGAGGTTGCATTACTGTAATATTAATGTTGATTAATGTGCAATGTCCCTGTAAAATAAAAACAGGACAGAGTTGTGTGATGCCTCGTATTTAATCCCTCTTACACTAAGCTCCCTCAGTCATGTGACGTCCTAAACTCATCCCTGTCTGTCTGTCTGTCTGTCTGTCTGTCTGTCTGTCTGTCTGTCTGTCTGTCTGTCTGTCTGTCTGTCTGTCTGTCTGTCTGTCTGTCTGTCTGTCTGTCTGTCTGTCTGTCTGTCTGTCTGTCTGTCTGTCTGTCTGTCTGTCTGTCTGTGTTGTCATGCTGCCTTGTCGCTTGATCAGACTTCTACTGTCTACTGGAGGAAACGTTGTTTGGACTTTGTTTCGGCGTGACTTTGATTGGATTGGTTGGATGTTGACTGGATGTTTATGCTTGATGCCTGGGACTTGCTGATGGTGGAATCACGTTGTTAGCAGACTGACATTTCCTCTACAGTGAATAGAGACTTTTGACTTTTGGGATTTAGTTTGGACGTTACTGGGAAGTTGCTGGAACGTTGGATGTACCTGGATATAGCGTGTAATGACTTGTAATAAATAATAAATGAAATGTAAGTAAAGGTTTTGATATATCTGGTGCAGGGCTGAACGTTGACTGAGGACATACACACACAGGATTTGGAGAAGAAGTGTTGTCTTGACTGGATTAAGGTTTTATATGGGGAGGCGGGTAGCCTAGTGTTTAGAACGTTGGACTAGGAACCAAAAGGTTGCAAGAACAAATCTCTGAGCTGACAAGGTAAAAATCTGTCGTTCTGCCCCTGAATAAGGCAATGTCTGTCCCGAGGCAGTTATTGAAAATAACAATTTGTTCTTAACTGACTTGCCTAGTTAAGTAAGATACAAAATATGTGATAATGTTATTCAGTTTTGTATTCACTTATGATGTAAATCTCTCTTGTCAAGATTAGCAGTACAGTTTTTTACATTTTAGTCATTTAGCAGATGCTCTTATCCAGAGCGATTTACAGCTAGTGCATTCATCTTAAGATAGCTAGGTGGGACAGGTACATATCACAGGCATAGTGAATACACTTTCCTCAATAAAGTAGCTATCAGCAAAGTCAGATCTTTAAAGGGGGGAGTCAAGAGCAAGTGTTGGTTCAGGGAAGTTTTTTTTGTAGTCTTCATAGTCTTACCCTTGCATGCGTGTGTCATCACACAGACATCTTCTAAGACTACTGATCGTTCTCACCACATTGACTTGACCCAATCAAGTATTACATGATACGCGTTTCCGCTCACCCAGTGTTAACTCAGGTATGTGTCTCTTCTGTTCACCTACAGGTCTGAACCGTAATGTGTTCCATCCCGGCTGTTTGATGCTGCTGCTGCTTGGGTAGAGCGGCTCGTTGAGAGGACCCTCTGCCCCCCCCCTGCCCCCCTGTGCCCCCCCACCACCTAGCTACCATGCTGATCAAGGAGTACCGGATCCCCATGCCTATGAGCGTGGAAGAGTACCGCATCGCCCAGCTCTACATGATCCAGGTGGGTGACTACTGGCTAGCATACATACTGAAATACAACACACGGAATACATGTATGTAGCATAGCATTGCATGGCTAGCATGCATCATACAGAATACATTACCTAGCATAGCATGGCTAACACACAGCAGGCAGAATACATTACCTAGCATAGCATGGCTAACACACAGCAGGCAGAATACATTACCTAGCATAGCATGGCTAACACACAGCATGCAATACAACATATGAAGAGTTTATTTCCAAAACACTACAGTGTATATCCACACATTTTTCACATGTCTTTTCATCAGAAATGATTGCTTATGAGCACCTTCATGTGTGTGTAAAATATATCTGTTCACAGATTTTTAAGTAATAGATTTTAGATGTGTATGAAAATGTGTTTTTTTTTACAAAACACTATATATCCATTGTTTAGCTGGAATGGAATGTTGGTTTCCTGTGTATTTGACTGTGACATGTGATCGTCTCACCTAGCTATCTTAAGATGAATGCACTTACTGTAAGTTGCTCTAGATAAGAGCATCTGCTAAATGACTAAAATGTCAAATATAAATGTTTCACATACAGATCTCAAATGACTGTATTGAATTAAAAAATTTATATACAGTACCATTCAAAAGTTTGGACACACCTACTCATTCCAGGGTTTTTCTTTATTTTTACTATTTTCTGCGTTGTAGAATAATAATGAAGACATCAAAAACAGGAAATAACACATATGGAATCATGTAGTAACCAAAAAAGTGTTAAACAAATCAAAATATATTTTATATTTGAGATTCTTCAAGGTAGCCACTCTTTGCCTTGATGATAGCTTTGCACACTCTTGGCATTCTCTCAACCAGCTTCATGAGGTAGTCACCTAGAATGCATTTCAATTATTAACAAGTGTGCCTTGTTAAAAGTTCCTATGTGGAATTTCTTTCCTTCTTTATGCGTTTGAGACAATCAGTTGTGTTGTGACAAGTTAGGGGTGGTATACAGACCAAGTCCATATTATGGTTAGAACAGCTTTACTTACTTTAACCTCTCTGGCGCATGTGGGACGAATTCGTCCCACCTACGTAACAGCCACTTCAATCCAGTGGCGCGATTTTTGAATCGTTTGAAATACTATTACTTCAATTTCTCAAACATATGACTATTTTACAGCTATTTAAAGACAAGAATCTCGTTAATCTAACCACACTGTCCAATTTCAAAAAGGCTTTACAGCGAAAGCAAAACATTAGATTATGTCAGCAGAGTACCCAGCCAGAAATAATCAGACACCCATTTTTCAAGCTAGCATATCATGTCACATAAACCCAAACCACAGCTAAATGCAGCACTAACCTTTTATGATCTTCATCAGATGACACACCTAGGACATTATGTTATACAATACATGCATGTCTGTTCAATCAAGTTCATATTTATATCAAAAACCAGCTTTTTACATTAGCATGTGACGTTCAGAAAAAGCATACCCCCCGCAAACTTCCGGGGAATTTACTAACAGTTTGCTAAATTACTCACGATAAACGTTCACAAAAAGCATAACAATTATTTTAAGAATTATAGATACATTACTCCTCTATGCACTCGATATGTCCGATTTTAAAATAGCTTTTCGGATGAAGCACATTTTGCAATAATCTAAGTACATAGCCCGGCATCACAGGGCTAGCTATTTAGACACCCACCCAGGTCAGCCTCCACCAAAATCACATATCCTATAAGAAAAATGTTCTTACCTTGCTTGTTCTTCGTCAGAATACACTGCCAGGACTTCTACTTCAATAACAAATGTAGGTTTGGTCCCAAATAATCCATCGTTATATCCAAACAGCGACGTTTTGTTCGTGAGTTCTAGACACTATCAGAATGCTACATCACGGTCTCGCACATGGCGCATTGGCGTGACAAAAAATGTCTAAATATTCCATTACCGTACTTCGAAGCATGTCAACCGCTGTTTAAAACCATTTTTTATGCCATTTATCTCGTAGAAAAGCGATAATATTCCGACCGGGAATCTGCAATGAGCCTAAACAGCCGAATTAAATTTCTCACCGGGGGCGAATCGTGCACGCGCCTCATTCAATGGTCCTCTGATCCGCCACTTACCAAAGGCGATAATGTGTTTCAGCCTGAGGCTGCCTCGTCAACCTTCAGGTTTTTCGCGGGTTCTGAGAGCCTATTGGAGCCCTGGGAATTGTCACGTTACAGCTAAGATCCTTACTTTTCAATAAACAGATTCAAGACGCACGACTCCTTGTCAGACAGGCCACTTCCTGCATGAAACCTTGTCAGGTTTTTGCCTGCCATAGGAGTTCTGTTATACTCACAGACACCATTCAAACAGTTTTAGAAACTTTAGGGTGTTTTCTATCCAAACCTGAACAATAATATGCATATTCTAGCTTCTGAGTTGGTGTAGGAGGCAGTTAAAAATGGGCACATATTTTTTCCAAAATTCTCAATACTGCCCCCTATCCCAAACAGGTTAAGACATGAAGGTCAGTCAATCTGGAAAATGGCAAGAACTTTGAAAGTTTCAAAGTGCAGTCGCAAAAACCATCAAGCGCTATGATGAAACTGGCTCTCATGAGGACCGCCACAGGAAAGGAAGACCCAGAGTTAACTCTGCTGCAGAGGATAAGTTAATTAGAGTTAACTACACCTCAGATTGCAGCCCAAATAAATGCTTCACAGAGTTCAAGTAGCAGCCACATCTTAACATCAACTGTTCAGAGGAGACTGCGTGCATCAGGCCTTCATGGTCGAATTTCTGCAAAGAAACCACTACTAAAGGACACCAATAAGAATAAGAGACTTGCTTGGGCCAAGAAACACGAGCAATGGACATTAAACCGGTGGAAATCTGTCCTTTGGTCTGATGAGTCCAAATGTGAGATTTTTGGTTCTTACTACCGTGTCTTTGTGAGACGCCGAGTAGGTGAACGGATGATCTCTGCATGTGTGGTTTCCACCGTGAAGCATGGAGGAGGAGGTGTGATATTGTGGGGTGCTTTGCTGGTGACACTGTCAGTGATTTATTCAGAATTCAAGGCACACTTAACCAGCATGGCTGCCACTGCATTCTGCAGCAATACACCATCCCATCTGGTTTGCGCTTAGTGGGACTATCATTTGTTTTTTAACAGGACATTGACCCAAAACACACCTCCAGCCTGTGTAAGGGCTATTTGAACAAGAAGGAGAGTGATGGAGTGCTGCATCAGATGACCTGGCCACCTCAGTCACGTGACCTCAACCCAATTGAGATGGTTTGGACCGCAGAGTGAAGGAAAAGCAGCCAACAAGTGCTCAGCATATGTGGAAACTCCTTCAAGACTTGGAAAAGCATTCCTTAAGATGCTGGTTGAGAGAATGCCAAGAGTGTGCAAAGCTGTCATCAAGGCAAAGGCTGGCTACTTTGGAGAATCTAAAATATATTTAGATTTGTTTAACACTTTTTTGGTTACTACATGATTCCATATGTGTTATTTCATAGTTTTGATGTCTTCACTGTTATTCTACAATGTACAAAATAGTAAAAATAAAGAAAAACCCTTGAATGAGTAGGTGTGTCCAAACTTTACTGGTACAGTATACATAATTAAATATTAATGTCACAAATGTGTCATTTGTAGAGCTCTTTATTAAAAATTGAATAATTTGTTACATTTGACTGTGTAAAACCTAGCAATACTTTTTATTTCTCTGAGAGTTAGGTGGATATATAGCATTTTGCAAAAAAACATGATTATTTGTCTCTCTGAAATGAAATCATCAAGTGATAGATTTTAAACAAATACATGTCTGTCATTGAACAACCCCATGCAATGATTAGATAGTTGTCATAATCTTCGTCTTCTGAGGAGTAAGAAATATCGGACCAACACGCAGCATGGTAAGTGTCCATACTTATACGTGAACACTAAACAAAACAAGAAACCGCACGACAGTCCTGTAAGGCTATTCAAAGAAACAACCACCCACAAACACAAGAGGAAAATAAACCCACTTAAATATGACCTCCAATTAGAAGCAACGACAACCAGCTGCTTCTAATTGGAGGTCGTTCCCAAAACTGACATAGAAATAGACAAACTTGAAAACCCACATAGAAATAGAAAACATAGAACATAAACCAAAAACCCCGAAACACACAAAACAAACACACCCCTGCCACGTCCTGACCAACTACAATAACAAAATGACCCTTTTACTGGTCAGGACGTGACAATAGTGAAAAAACACACCAATCTCTTTCATGATTTCTTTAAACAGTAAAAGCTAATTTACCAACATTTCTGAAAATGGATAAATAGTGTTTTGAAATAAAACTCTTCATATTGCACACGGTGCGTCACGTAGCATATATGGGATATAACACCATCCTAAAACAGAGGTCTAGGTCAGAGTCAGTAGATTGTACCCATGACCCAAGAGCCCTACTGACCCTGGATAATAGGTGGTGAATTGAGCTGTGTGTGTGTTTGTGCGTTCTTGCTTGTTTTTGTGTATGTGTGTGTGTGTGTGTGTGTAACATGGTGTTAGGTTGAGTTCATGTCTTATAGTTCAGGTCACTAGGTTAATGTGAGCTGTCTCAGGCCAGCTGACTCTCCATATGCTTATGGACCATGTTTTATTGAGACAAAACACACACAAACACACACACAAATAAAACCAAATTCTGGGTGTAGTGGAGAAATGCATTGGCACGCTGTTGTTGTGGACAATATGAATGGAACGGAACTATGTTACTGTTACTACTCCTCAAGAGCAAATCTTACCTAGGACAGTGAGTGACCCCAGGACATAATCCTACAGGATTATGGGTGATTAGGTCACCTGGTGACCCCTAATGTAGTAAACACAGTCTGCTAGACCAACACTTGATGCAGCTCCAACCAAAAGGTTGACGTTTTGAATAACCAAGTCGGCAAGATGAAAAATCTGTTGATATGCCCTTGAGCAACACACTTAATCCTAATTTGCTCCAGGGGCACCGTACTACTATGGCTGACCCTGTAAAACAACACTGCACCTATCTGGTGTCTGTGACAATAAAAAACATACAGTATATACTTTGTTAATGTAAACGTAGTAAACCTTACCCACACACACTCCGTCTCTCTATCCATCAGATGTCATCAACAGCAGCATGGCAGTGTCTGCCATCATTTGTTTGTAGTGAGAAATAATGACTTGAGGGAGAGAGAGTAGAGTTGCAGGAAGGAGATGGAGAAGGGAGCAGATATAGAGGGAGGAGGATTGGGGTAGCAGGTAGAGAGGGAGGAGGATTGGGGGAGCAGATATAGAGGGAGGAGGATTGGGGGAGCAGATATAGAGGGAGGAGGATTGGGGTAGCAGGTAGAGAGGGAGGAGGATTGGGGAGCAGGTAGAGAGGGAGGAGAGTTGGGGGAAGACAAACAGAAAGAGAGACTGGCAGAGGAAGAGAGAGACAGAGGAAGATAGAGACAGAGAAAGAAAGAGGCAGAGAAAGAGAGAAAGACAGAGAAAGAGAGAGGCAGAGGAAGGCATTGAGATGGAGAGAAACGGAGAATGAGGAGAAGTCACGATGATACAGCCAGTGTTTCCATAACAACGTTATGCTGCTGATTTTGTTATCCTTTCGATTGGATAGGGTGTCTTCCTGTGTGTGTATGCTATACTGAGACGTCATAACACCAAATTAGAGACAAAACACTGGGAGAAAAGCTTGGACAAATGATGCAGCTGAAGGAGAGCCACCTCATGCTGATCCTAATCAGTATGTCCATGTGAAAGACTGCAGGGCTGCAATGTGGACTGTGCTTCATATACTGTACTGTATATCCTTCGTACGTATTCATACATTACTGCCACTTATTGGTCACATACTAGGCCCAAACACCCCTGGTTTCCTTAGGCTGAAGTAGGCTAGAAGAGGCTGGAAGAGACTCAGCAGTGTAGACCTTGAAAACCAGAGTTTTTGCTGTGTGTGTGTGTGTGTCTGTCGGTGTGTGTGTGTTTGCTAACCTTGACGTATCATATAAATGATTCAGGCCAATACATTACTATTTCTATGACGCTCTGAGTCCCTGCTGCCCTCTCAGCTCCCAGCCCTACATCAGACCTCAGCCCTCTCAGCTCCCAGCCCTACATCAGACCTCAGCCCTCTCAGCTCTCAGCCCTACATCAGACCTCAGCACTCTCAGCTCCCAGCCCTACATCAGACCTCAGCCCTCTCAGCTCCCAGCCCTACATCAGACCTCAGCCCTCTCAGCTCTCAGCCCTACATCAGACCTCAGCCCTCTCAGCTCTCAGCCCTACATCAGACCTCAGCCCTCTCAGCTCTCAGCCCTACATCAGACCTCAGCCCTCTCAGCTCCCAGCCCTACATCAGACCTCAGCCCTCTCAGCTCCCAGCCCTACATCAGACCTCAGCCCTCTCAGCTCTCAGCCCTACATCAGACCTCAGCCCTCTCAGCTCCCAGCCCTACATCAGACCTCAGCCCTCTCAGCTCCCAGCCCAACATCAGACCTCAGCACTCTCAGCTCCCAGCCCTACATCAGACCTCAGCCCTCTCAGCTCTCAGCCCTACATCAGACCTCAACCCTCTCAGCTCCCAGCCCTACATCAGACCTCAGCCCTCTCAGCTCCCAGCCCTACATCAGACCTCAGTCCTCTCAGCTCCCAGCCCTACATCAGACCTCAGCCCTCTCAGCTCCCAGCCCAACATCAGACCTCAGCACTCTCAGCTCCCAGCCCTACATCAGACCTCAGCCCTCTCAGCTCCCAGCCCTACATCAGACCTCAGCCCTCTCAGCTCCCAGCCCTACATCAGACCTCAGCCCTCTCAGCTCTCAGCCCTACATCAGACCTCAGCCCTCTCAGCTCCCAGCCCTACATCAGACCTCAGCCCTCTCAGCTCCCAGCCCTACATCAGACCTCAGCCCTCTCAGCTCTCAGCCCTACATCAGACCTCAGTCCTCTCAGCTCCCAGCCCTACATCAGACCTCAGCCCTCTCAGCTCCCAGCCCTACATCAGACCTCAGCCCTCTCAGCTCTCAGCCCTACATCAGACCTCAGCCCTCTCAGCTCTCAGCCCTACATCAGACCTCAGCCCTCTCAGCTCCCAGCCCTACATCAGACCTCAGCCCTCTCAGCTCCCAGCCCTACATCAGACCTCAGCCCTCTCAGCTCCCAGCCCTACATCAGACCTCAGCCCTCTCAGCTCTCAGCCCTACATCAGACCTCAGCCCTCTCAGCTCCCAGCCCTACATCAGACCTCAGCCCTCTCAGCTCCCAGCCCTACATCAGACCTCAGCCCTCTCAGCTCCCAGCCCTACATCAGACCTCAGTCCTCTCAGCTCCCAGCCCTACATCAGACCTCAGCCCTCTCAGCTCCCAGCCCTACATCAGACCTCAGCCCTCTCAGCTCCCAGCCCTACATCAGACCTCAGTCCTCTCAGCTCCCAGCCCTACAACAGACCTCAGCCCTCTCAGCTCCCAGCCCAACATCAGACCTCAGCACTCTCAGCTCCCAGCCCTACATCAGACCTCAGCCCTCTCAGCTCCCAGCCCTACATCAGACCTCAGCCCTCTCAGCTCCCAGCCCTACATCAGACCTCAGCCCTCTCAGCTCTCAGCCCTACATCAGACCTCAGCCCTCTCAGCTCCCAGCTCTACATCAGACCTCAGCCCTCTCAGCTCCCAGCTCTACATCAGACCTCAGCCCTCTCAGCTCTCAGCCCTACATCAGACCTCAGCCCTCTCAGCTCTCAGCCCTACATCAGACCTCAGCCCTCTCAGCTCCCAGCCCTACATCAGACCTCAGCCCTCTCAGCTCCCAGCACTACATCAGACCTCAGTCCTCTCAGCTCCCAGCCCTACATCAGACCTCAGCCCTCTCAGCTCCCAGCCCTACATCAGACCTCAGCCCTCTCAGCTCTCAGCCCTACATCAGACCTCAGCCCTCTCAGCTCTCAGCCCTACATCAGACCTCAGCCCTCTCAGCTCCCAGCCCTACATCAGACCTCAGCCCTCTCAGCTCCCAGCCCTACATCAGACCTCAGCCCTCTCAGCTCCCAGCCCTACATCAGACCTCAGTCCTCTCAGCTCCCAGCCCTACATCAGACCTCAGCCCTCTCAGCTCCCAGCCCTACATCAGACCTCAGTCCTCTCAGCTCCCAGCCCTACATCAGACCTCAGCCCTCTCAGCTCTCAGCCCTACATCAGACCTCAGCCCTCTCAGCTCCCAGCCCTACATCAGACCTCAGTCCTCTCAGCTCCCAGCCCTACATCAGACCTCAGTCCTCTCAGCTCCCAGCCCTACATCAGACCTCAGCCCTCTCAGCTCCCAGCCCTACATCAGACCTCAGTCCTCTCAGCTCCCAGCCCTACATCAGACCTCAGTCCTCTCAGCTCTCAGCCCTACATCAGACCTCAGCCCTCTCAGCTCCCAGCTCTACATCAGACCTCAGCCCTCTCAGCTCTCAGCCCTACATCAGACCTCAGCCCTCTCAGCTCCCAGCCCTACATCAGACCTCAGCCCTCTCAGCTCCCAGCCCTACATCAGACCTCAGCCCTCTCAGCTCCCAGCCCTACATCAGACCTCAGCCCTCTCAGCTCCCAGCCCTACATCAGACCTCAGCCCTCTCAGCTCTCAGCCCTACATCAGACCTCAGCCCTCTCAGCTCTCAGCCCTACATCAGACCTCAGCCCTCTCAGCTCCCAGCCCTACATCAGACCTCAGCCCTCTCAGCTCTCAGCCCTACATCAGACCTCAGCCCTCTCAGCTCCCAGCCCTACATCAGACCTCAGCCCTCTCAGCTCTCAGCCCTACATCAGACCTCAGCCCTCTCAGCTCCCAGCCCTACATCAGACCTCAGTCCTCTCAGCTCCCAGCCCTACATCAGACCTCAGTCCTCTCAGCTCCCAGCCCTACATCAGACCTCAGCCCTCTCAGCTCCCAGCCCTACATCAGACCTCAGTCCTCTCAGCTCCCAGCCCTACATCAGACCTCAGTCCTCTCAGCTCTCAGCCCTACATCAGACCTCAGCCCTCTCAGCTCCCAGCTCTACATCAGACCTCAGCCCTCTCAGCTCTCAGCCCTACATCAGACCTCAGCCCTCTCAGCTCCCAGCCCTACATCAGACCTCAGCCCTCTCAGCTCCCAGCCCTACATCAGACCTCAGTCCTCTCAGCTCCCAGCCCTACATCAGACCTCAGCCCTCTCAGCTCCCAGCCCTACATCAGACCTCAGCCCTCTCAGCTCTCAGCCCTACATCAGACCTCAGCCCTCTCAGCTCTCAGCCCTACATCAGACCTCAGCCCTCTCAGCTCCCAGCCCTACATCAGACCTCAGTCCTCTCAGCTCCCAGCCCTACATCAGACCTCAGCCCTCTCAGCTCCCAGCCCTACATCAGACCTCAGTCCTCTCAGCTCCCAGCCCTACATCAGACCTCAGCCCTCTCAGCTCTCAGCCCTACATCAGACCTCAGCCCTCTCAGCTCCCAGCCCTACATCAGACCTCAGTCCTCTCAGCTCCCAGCCCTACATCAGACCTCAGTCCTCTCAGCTCCCAGCCCTACATCAGACCTCAGCCCTCTCAGCTCCCAGCCCTACATCAGACCTCAGTCCTCTCAGCTCCCAGCCCTACATCAGACCTCAGTCCTCTCAGCTCTCAGCCCTACATCAGACCTCAGCCCTCTCAGCTCCCAGCCCTACATCAGACCTCAGCCCTCTCAGCTCTCAGCCCTACATCAGACCTCAGCCCTCTCAGCTCCCAGCCCTACATCAGACCTCAGCCCTCTCAGCTCCCAGCCCTACATCAGACCTCAGTCCTCTCAGCTCCCAGCCCTACATCAGACCTCAGCCCTCTCAGCTCCCAGCCCTACATCAGACCTCAGCCCTCTCAGCTCTCAGCCCTACATCAGACCTCAGCCCTCTCAGCTCTCAGCCCTACATCAGACCTCAGCCCTCTCAGCTCCCAGCCCTACATCAGACCTCAGCCCTCTCAGCTCTCAGCCCTACATCAGACCTCAGCCCTCTCAGCTCCCAGCCCTACATCAGACCTCAGCCCTCTCAGCTCTCAGCCCTACATCAGACCTCAGCCCTCTCAGCTCCCAGCCCTACATCAGACCTCAGTCCTCTCAGCTCCCAGCCCTACATCAGACCTCAGTCCTCTCAGCTCCCAGCCCTACATCAGACCTCAGCCCTCTCAGCTCCCAGCCCTACATCAGACCTCAGTCCTCTCAGCTCCCAGCCCTACATCAGACCTCAGTCCTCTCAGCTCTCAGCCCTACATCAGACCTCAGCCCTCTCAGCTCCCAGCTCTACATCAGACCTCAGCCCTCTCAGCTCTCAGCCCTACATCAGACCTCAGCCCTCTCAGCTCCCAGCCCTACATCAGACCTCAGCCCTCTCAGCTCCCAGCCCTACATCAGACCTCAGTCCTCTCAGCTCCCAGCCCTACATCAGACCTCAGCCCTCTCAGCTCCCAGCCCTACATCAGACCTCAGCCCTCTCAGCTCCCAGCCCTACATCAGACCTCAGCCCTCTCAGCTCCCAGCCCTACATCAGACCTCAGCCCTCTCAGCTCTCAGCCCTACATCAGACCTCAGCCCTCTCAGCTCTCAGCCCTACATCAGACCTCAGCCCTCTCAGCTCCCAGCCCTACATCAGACCTCAGCCCTCTCAGCTCTCAGCCCTACATCAGACCTCAGCCCTCTCAGCTCCCAGCCCTACATCAGACCTCAGCCCTCTCAGCTCCCAGCCCTACATCAGACCTCAGCCCTCTCAGCTCTCAGCCCTACATCAGACCTCAGCCCTCTCAGCTCCCAGCCCTACATCAGACCTCAGCCCTCTCAGCTCCCAGCCCTACATCAGACCTCAGCCCTCTCAGCTCCCAGCCCTACATCAGACCTCAGCCCTCTCAGCTCCCAGCCCTACATCAGACCTCAGCCCTCTCAGCTCCCAGCCCTACATCAGACCTCAGCCCTCTCAGCTCCCAGCCCTACATCAGACCTCAGCCCTCTCAGCTCCCAGCCCTACATCAGACCTCAGCCCTCTCAGCTCTCAGCCCTACATCAGACCTCAGCCCTCTCAGCTCCCAGCCCTACATCAGACCTCAGCCCTCTCAGCTCCCAGCCCTACATCAGACCTCAGCCCTCTCAGCTCCCAGCCCTACATCAGACCTCAGCCCTCTCAGCTCCCAGCCCTACATCAGACCTCAGCCCTCTCAGCTCCCAGCCCTACATCAGACCTCAGCCCTCTCAGCTCCCAGCCCTACATCAGACCTCAGCCCTCTCAGCTCCCAGCCCTACATCAGACCTCAGCCCTCTCAGCTCCCAGCCCTACATCAGACCTCAGCCCTCTCAGCTCCCAGCCCTACATCAGACCTCAGCCCTCTCAGCTCCCAGCCCTACATCAGACCTCAGCCCTCTCAGCTCCCAGCCCTACATCAGACCTCAGCCCTCTCAGCTCCCAGCCCTACATCAGACCTCAGCCCTCTCAGCTCCCAGCCCTACATCAGACCTCAGTCCCTCTCAGCTCCCAGCCCTACATCAGACCTCAGCCCTCTCAGCTCCCAGCCCTACATCAGACCTCAGCCCTCTCAGCTCCCAGCCCTACATCAGACCTCAGCCCTCTCAGCTCCCAGCCCTACATCAGACCTCAGCCCTCTCAGCTCCCAGCCCTACATCAGACCTCAGTCCTCTCAGCTCCCAGCCCTACATCAGACCTCAGCCCTCTCAGCTCCCAGCCCTACATCAGACCTCAGCCCTCTCAGCTCCCAGCCCTACATCAGACCTCAGCCCTCTCAGCTCCCAGCCCTACATCAGACCTCAGTCCTCTCAGCTCCCAGCCCTACATCAGACCTCAGCCCTCTCAGCTCTCAGCCCTACATCAGACCTCAGCCCTCTCAGCTCCCAGCCCTACATCAGACCTCAGCCCTCTCAGCTCCCAGCCCTACATCAGACCTCAGCCCTCTCAGCTCCCAGCCCTACATCAGACCTCAGCCCTCTCAGCTCCCAGCCCTACATCAGACCTCAGCCCTCTCAGCTCTCAGCCCTACATCAGACCTCAGCCCTCTCAGCTCCCAGCCCTACATCAGACCTCAGCCCTCTCAGCTCCCAGCCCTACATCAGACCTCAGCCCTCTCAGCTCCCAGCCCTACATCAGACCTCAGCCCTCTCAGCTCCCAGCCCTACATCAGACCTCAGCCCTCTCAGCTCCCAGCCCTACATCAGACCTCAGCCCTCTCAGCTCCCAGCCCTACACAGCATGCTGCCACCATTACTTGCACACATTCATTTCTCTTCCCATTCTCTTTCTTTCTTTCTTTCTTTCTTTCTTTTCCATTTAGTAATTTTAGTCCTTTCTTTTCTTTTTCCCCCAGGCTGACCCTCCCTGTCCCTCCATGCATGTCCTCAGGCTCAGATTCTGTAACCAAGGAACTCTCTTTTGTCTCCCTAGACTTTTTCCATTTTCTTTTTGTTGTTTATTTCTTATTTTTCTCGTCGTCTTTTGGTCCTTGGTGACTGGGCTTCACTCTTCCTCTCAGCACAAAACATTCAATCTTCAAGCTGAGATTCTCTGTTCAATGTTTCTCTCTTTCAACACTTCTCTGTCTTTCTTTACTCTTACAAGCACTATTTAACAGACTTGGTGCATCTCAGTAGTTTACAGTGGCTTCCTCTTCTCAACTCTCCTTCTTCCCCTTCACTGTTGTCAAACTGCAGGACAGGTGGAAGCAGATTCCTAGTAGGCTTCCAACATGTAGCTTTTTTCCACCTATCCTCCTTTTTCAAAGAGAAGACGAGGAGAGAAGACGAGAGGAGCAGACCTGGGTCAAATACATGCGTATTTAATTATTTGTTATTTAAATACGTTTTTCTGTGTATTTGAATATTTTTTTATAATGGGAACAAATCAGCTATTTCTACTTGAAGTATTTTAATGCATTTTCCAATAACTTCATATACAGTAAATGGCCGAAACTATTTCAAAAAACATAATTTCAAATACCCCTATAGGACCAAACCTGGGTTAGGGTTAGACCTGGGATCAGATGCATGTAGTATTTCAATATTCAATATCTGTGTATTTTAGTATTTTCAAATATATGCGAATAGATGTACCCCGCCTAGACACACTCTTAGTTTCTTGGGCTCTTCATCAATCTCCCACTTTCTGTCCTGTTTTTCCCTGTTAGCACTCTTCTGGTCCAGATCTCTCTCTCTTTCTCTTTCTCTCTCTCTCTCTCTCTCTTTCTCTCTCTCTCTCTCTCTCTCTCTCTCTCTCTTTCTCTCTTCTTTCTCTCTCTCTCTCTCTCTCTCTCTCTCTCTCTCTCTCTCTCTCTCTCTCTCTCTCTCTCTCTCTCTCTCTCCCTCTCTCTCTCTCGTCCTCACAGGGTGTGTGTATGTATGTGGGTAGGTGTGTGTGTGGGGGCGATTGTGTGTGTCAGGGCAGGCGTGATGTCACCTGGTGTGCTGCTCCTGCAGTGTGAGCAGATACCGCCGCAGACGTCGTTCTCAATACAGCGCTGGAACTGTTTGTGTGTGTGTGTGTGTGTGTGTGTGTGTGTGTGTGTGTGTGTGTGTGTGTGTGTGTGTGTGTGTCTGTGTGTGTGTGTGTGTGTGTGTGTGTGTACATGCATGTATGTATGTTCCAGCATTAAATGTCTCCCTTTGAGCTGTCTTAATAGTATCTAACATTTCCTTATTAAAGTGCCATTACACTGTACAGTATAATGATTGACTCCCTAACCGAGCCTTCATACTCTCTGAGTTTATCATATTAAGCAGCTAATGCTCTCTGTTCCCTGTAGTAGAGCCCTTCAGAGGGGTGGGGAGGATAATGTAAGGCCTCTGCTCCTAAACTAGATTACCTGCTAAATTACTGCAATTTCCACTGCCTCTTACGACCTTCACTTCTCACCGCTCCCTAAAACCCATCTCATATCTACAGAATGAGAGAAAGGATGCATCCCAAATGGCACCCTATTCCCTATACAGAGCACTACTTTTACAAAAATAGTGTACTATTTAGGAAATAGGGTGCCATTTGGGAAACCTGGCGGCTACATGGTAATAGTGGGACTTATGTGGGACCCTCATTCTGCAGTGTGTCTCTGTTACACTCCACTATTTCTTATAATGATGACCATTTTTTATAGTGCTTTTCTTATGCTCAAAGCACGTATTGTATCAAGTAAGGGTCTTAAGCTGAATATGACCGCGTGATGGGTAACCCAGCTTCAGTTGGATTAATCAGACATGAAAAGGATCCTTCTGCTACAGATTCCCAGGTTGACAGCGGTATCGTGCCTTCTCACTTCTGGTGCTTTATCAGATCCCTGTGTCTCCCAAATGGCACCCTATTCCCTACATAGTGCACTACTTTTGTCCAGGACCCATCAAAAGCAATGCACTAGATATGGAACAGGGTGTCATTTCAGAAGCAGCCCTGTGGTCTCAGAGAAAGCCTTTTAGTAAGAGTGGCGTGTTACTGTGTATCTAATCCTCCATACCTCCCCCACAGGAGCAGAATAATACACTGGGCTTATTTACAGGGTCCGCCATCTGTCTCCTAGTCTACCAGAGACTGCTCTTCTCTGTGTCACGGAGGCTCTCCGCACTGCCAAAGCTGATTCTCACTCCTCTGTTCTCATCCTCCTAGATCTATCCCCTGCCTTCGACACCGTGAACCATCCTACCTGGTGACATGGAGAGGATCTGTGTCTGCACGACATACTCCCTAGAGCTCGGTTCTAGGCCCTCTCCTCTTCTCTCTATACAACAAGTCACTCGGCTCCGTCATATCATCACATGGTCTCGTCTATCATTGCTATGCGGATGATACTCAACTACTTTTCTCCTTCACCCCTTCTGACACCCAGGTGGCGACATGCATCTCTGCGTGCCTGGCAAATATCTCAGCTTGGATATCGTTCCACCACCTCAAGCTCAACCTCGACAAGACGGAGCTGCTCTTCCTCCCGGGGGAAGGCCTGCCCGCTACAAGACCTCTACATCACGGTTGACAACTCCATGGTGTCTCTGGAGTGGCGTGGCATCCCTGTTGTTCTCTGCAAATGTCAAAGCAGTGACTAGCTCCTGCAGGTTCATGTTCTACAACATCCATATAGTGCGACCCTACCTCACACAGGAAGCGGCGCCGGTACTAATCCAGGGACTTGTCATCTCCCATTTGGACAACTGCATCTCACTGTTGGCTGGGCTCCCCGCTTGTAACATCAAACCCATACAACGTTTCCAGAATTCTGCAGCCTGCCTGATGTTCAACCTTCCCAAGTTCTTCCATGTCACCCCGCTCCTCTGCACACTCCACTGGCTTCCAGTCGAAGCTCACATCCACTACAAGAGCAGGGTACTTGCCTACGAAGCAGCAAGGGGGACTGCCCCTCCCTACCTTCAGGCTATACTCAAACCCTACACCTCAACCCCTCACTCCGTTCTGCCAGCTCTGGTCTCTTGGCCATCCCACTCCTACGGGAGGGCAGCTCCCGCTCAGCCCAGTCCAAGCTCTTCTCTGTCCTGACACCCCAATGGTGGAACCAGCTTCTCCCTGAAGCTAGGACAGAGGAGTCCCTGCCCATCTTCTGAAAACATCTAAAACCCTAACTCTTAAAAGAGTATCTTAAATAATCCCACAGCGCCCCCCTCACACCCCATTGTCACCCCCCCCACACAAAAATAGCCCTCGCTCTTGAATTTCCCCCCTTACTAGCTCTGACTTTATTGAGGAAAAAGTAAATGTACTTATGACTGTGATATGTGGTTGTCTCACCTAGCTATCTTAAGATGAATGCACTGTAAATCGCTTTGGATATGAGTGCCATAGGGAATGAGAGGAGCGGTGTTAAAATCTGCTCACACACACACGAGCACACGCACACATGAGCACACACACACATGAGAACACACACACACGCACACACGCACACACACACACACACGCACACACGCACACACGCACACGCGCGCGGCCTGGTAGCAGCTGAGACATGTACCAGTGCTAGTAGGTAGTGGAAGAGAAAGGTGCATGATAATCAATGTGCAGCCTATTGATTACTGCAGTAGCAGTCAGTACACTGCAGCAGCAGACTAGGACTTCCACCATCCCTCTCTCCTCCCTCTCTCCTCCCTCTCTCCTCCTTTCTCTCTCTCTTTCTCCCTCCCTCTCTCCTCCTCCTTCTCTATGGGAAAAGATGAAAGGTAATACATCACCAGAATGCCAGGACTGCTTAGCGAGAGGAAGAGGAGGAGGGAGGGAGAGAGGAAGAGGAGAGAGGGAGGGAGGGAGAAAAGGGGGGAGGTATAAATTTGAAGAGGGGAATATTTTGGAGAGGGGAATTTTTTGAAATTGTTCTCCGATCTCAGCACTTTGGTCACCTTTGTGATTATACTACATTAAACTTTGAGCCGAGGCTAAAGTCTTGAACCCTAACTCTTTGTATGTCTGTGTGTGTTAGTGTGTGTGTTTGTGCGTGCGTGTGTGTGTGTGTGCGTATGTGTACGCTGCAAACTGTTCAGCTGAAAAGCAGGCCCTGACTCTCCCCCTTCTTCCTCTCTCCCCTCCTCTTGCAGAAGAAGAGCCGAGAGGAGAGTTGTGGTGAGGGTAGTGGGGTAGAGATCCTAGAGAACAAGCCGTATGAGGATGGTCCAGGCGGGTCGGGTCAGTACACACAGAAGGTGTACCACATCGGGAAACACATCCCCTCATGGTTCTGCTCCATCCTGCCTCAGGCTGCTCTACGCGTGGAGGAGGAGTCCTGGAACGCCTACCCATACACACGCACACGGTGAGAGGGAAGACACGCAGGTAGTAATACAGTATGCATCAACACACACCCTTACATCAACACACCCTTACATCAACACACCCTTACATCAACACACCCTTACATCAATACACCCTTACATCAACACACCCTTACATCAATACACCCTTACATCAATACACCCTTACATCAGTACACCCTTACATCAACACACCCTTACATCAATACACCCTTACATCAATACACCCTTACATCAACACACCCTTACATCAACACACCCTTACATCAATACACCCTTACATCAATACACCCTTACATAAACACACACACCCTTACATCAACCCACACACCCTTACATCAGTACACACATATCACTTTGTGGCCCTGAGGCCGGGAGTTGTGCATCCCTACCTTACCAGGAGGGATCAGTCAATGAAGTTGGAAGTCCCACCCAGTTGATTACATTAAAATGGTGGAAGCCCTCAATGTCGCCCTTCACCCCACCCTACACCCCTACCCTTACACCCTACCCTACACCCCTATCTCACACCCCTACCCCACATCCCTACCCCACATCTCTACCTTACACCCCTACCCTATACCCATACCCTACACCCCTACCCCACACCCCTACCTCACACCCCTACCTTATCCCCCTACCCTACACCCCTACCCTACATCCCTACCCCACACCCCTACCCTACATCCCTACCCTACACCCCTACCTTACACCCTTACCCCACACCCCTACCTTACAACCCTACCCTATACCCATACCCTACACCCCTACCCCACACCCCTACCTCACACCCCTACCTTATCCCCCTACCCTACACCCCTACCCTACATCCCTACCCCACATCCCTACCCTACATCCCTACCCTACACCCCTACCTTACACCCTTACCCCACACCCCTACCTTACAACCCTACCCTATACCCATACCCTACACCCCTACCCCACATCCCTACCCCACATCCCTACCTTTCCCCCCTACCCTACACCCTTACCCCACACCCCTACCTTACACCCCTACCTTACACCCATACCCTACAGCCCTACCCCACAGCCCTACCCCACATCCCTACCTCACACCCCTACCTTATCTCCCTACCCTACACCCTACCCTACACCCTTACCCCACACCCCCCCTACCTTACACCCCTACCTTACAACCCTACCCTATATCCATACCCTACACCCCTACCCTACACCCCTATCTCACACCCCTACCCCACATCCCTACCCCACATCCCTACCTTACACCCCTACCCTATACCCCTACCCTACACCCCTACCCTATACCCCTACCCTACACCCCTACCCTATACCCCTACCCTACCTCTTTACCCCACATCCCTACCCCACATCCCTACCTTACACCCTTACCCCACACCCCTACCCTACACCCCTACCCTACACCCCTACCCTACACCCCTACCTTACACCCCTACCTTATCCCCTTACCCTACACCCCTACCCTACACCCCTACCTTACACCCCTACCTTACACCCCTACCCTACATCCCTACCCCACACCCCTACCTTACAACCCTACCCTATACCCAAACCTTACATCCCTACCCCACACCCCTACCTCACATTCCTACCTTATCCCCCTACCCTACACCTTCTACCCTAGACTCCTACCCCACATCCCTATCCTACAACCCTACCCTACACCCCTACCTCACACCCCTACCTTATCCCCCTACCCTACACCCCTACCCTACACCCCTACCCTACACCCCTACCCCACATCCCTACCCTACATCCCTACCCTACACCCCTACCTTACCCTCCTACCCTACACCCCTACCTTATCCCCCTACCCCACACCCCTACCTTACAACCCTACCCTATACCCATACCCTACACCCCTACCCCACATCCCTACCCCACATCCCTATCTTACCCTCCTACCCTACACCCCTACCTTACACCCCTACCTTACACCCTTACCCCACACCCCTACCTTACAACCCTACCCTATACCCATACCCTACACCCTTACCCCACAACCCTACCTCACACCCCTACCTTATCTCCCTACCCTACACCCTACACTACACCCTTACCCCACACCCCACACCCCTACCTTACACCCCTACCTTACACCCTTACCCCACACCCCTACCTTATCCCCCTACCCTACACCCTACCCTACACCCTTACCCAACACCCCACACCCCTACCTTACACCCCTACCTTACACCCCTACCTTACACCCCTACCCTACACCCCTACACAAGGACAAGATGTGAAAGAGACATGCTCCTAACACCCCAAGAGGGGAGAACCCCTCTTACTACTTTGCTTACTCTCCCTTTCTCCCTCTCTCCCTCTCTCCCTCTCTCCCTTTCTTTCTCTCCAGGTATACCTGTCCATTCGTAGAGAAGTTCTCCATAGACATTGAGACGTATTATAAACCTGACACAGGGACCCAAGAGTGCTTCAATCTGTCATCAGCAGACAAAAGAGCGAGGACTGTAGGTATGGTATACACACACACCTCGCCTTCTCAAGCGTACTGTTCTCAGTCTGTCTGCCTTGGCTTCATGGAGAGCAGAGAGCAGTCAGTGATTCACTGTTTCACACACACACACACACACACACACACACACACACACACACACACACACACACACACACACACACACACACTGTGGTCATTAAAATGCAGACAGCGTGAGTTCCATCTTATGCTGCTGCTGGTCTTTCTCTCTCTGTGTGTGTTTGTGTGTGAGAGCTGCTGACTGGCTTTAAACTGCACCAATCCCACAGTGCAGTGTGTGTTGTCTGGCCCAGACTGACTCTGCAGGGGGACGATTACATAACCACACACACACACACACACACACACACACACACACACACACACACACACACACACACATATGTAGCGAGACACTCAGACTGTGACACTCAGACAGCAGGGACCTCTAGTGGCTCCTAGCCAGCTGTATACAGCAGGGACCTCTAGTGGCTCCTAGCCAGCTGTATACAGCAGGGACCTCTAGTGGCTCCTAACCAGCTGTATACAGCAGGGACCTCTAGTGGCTCCTAGCCAGCTGTATACAGCAGGGACCTCTAGTGGCTCCTAACCAGCTGTATACAGCAGGGACCTCTAGTGGCTTCTAGCCAGCTGTATACAGCAGGGACCTCTAGTGGCTCCTAACCAGCTGTATACAGCAGGGACCTCTAGTGGCTTCTAGCCAGCTGTATACAGCAGGGACCTCTAGTGGCTTCTAGCCAGCTGTATACAGCAGGGACCTCTAGTGGCTCCTAGCCAGCTGTATACAGCAGGGACCTCTAGTGGCTCCTAACCAGCTGTATACAGCAGGGACCTCTAGTGGCTCTAGCCAGCTGTATACAGCAGGGACCTCTAGTTGCTCCTAGCCAGCTGTATACAGCAGGGACCTCTAGTGGCTCCTAGCCAGCTGTATACAGCAGGGACCTCTAGTGGCTCTAACCAGCTGTATACAGCAGGGACCTCTAGTGGCTCTAGCCAGCTGTATACAGCAGGGACCTCTAGTGGCTTCTAGCCAGCTGTATACAGCAGGGACCTCTAGTGGCTCCTAGCCAGCTGTATACAGCAGGGACCTCTAGTGGCTCTAGCCAGCTGTATACAGCAGGGACCTCTAGTGGCTCCTAGCCAGCTGTATACAGCAGGGACCTCTAGTGGCTTCTAGCCAGCTGTATACAGCAGGGACCTCTAGTGGCTCCTAGCCAGCTGTATACAGCAGGGACCTCTAGTGGCTCTAACCAGCTGTATACAGCAGGGACCTCTAGTGGCTCTAGCCAGCTGTATACAGCAGGGACCTCTAGTGGCTTCTAGCCAGCTGTATACAGCAGGGACCTCTAGTGGCTCTAGCCAGCTGTATACAGCAGGGACCTCTAGTGGCTCCTAGCCAGCTGTATACAGCAGGGACCTCTAGTGGCTCCTAGCCAGCTGTATACAGCAGGGACCTCTAGTGGCTCTAGCCAGCTGTATACAGCAGGGACCTCTAGTGGCTTCTAGCCAGCTGTATACAGCAGGGACCTCTAGTGGCTCTAGCCAGCTGTATACAGCAGGGACCTCTAGTGGCTCTAACCAGATGTATACAGCAGGGACCTCTAGTGGCTCTAACCAGCTGTATACAGCAGGGACCTCTAGTGGCTCTAGCCAGCTGTATACAGCAGGGACCTCTAGTGGCTCTAACCAGCTGTATACAGCAGGGACCTCTAGTTGCTCCTAGCCAGCTGTATACAGCAGGGACCTCTAGTGGCTCTAACCAGCTGTATACAGCAGGGACCTCTAGTGGCTCCTAGCCAGCTGTATACAGCAGGGACCTCTAGTGGCTCCTAGCCAGCTGTATACAGCAGGGACCTCTAGTGGCTCTAGCCAGCTGTATACAGCAGGGACCTCTAGTGGCTCTAGCCAGCTGTATACAGCAGGGACCTCTAGTAGCTCTAGCCAGCTGTATACAGCAGGGACCTCTAGTGGCTCTAGCCATCTGTATACAGCAGGGACCTCTAGTGGCTCCTAGCCAGCTGTATACAGCAGGGACCTCTAGTGGCTCTAGCCAGCTGTATACAGCAGGGACCTCTAGTGGCTCTAGCCAGCTGTATACAGCAGGGACCTCTAGTGGCTCTAGCCAGCTGTATACAGCAGGGACCTCTAGTGGCTCTAGCCAGCTGTATACAGCAGGGACCTCTAGTGGCTCTAGCCAGCTGTATACAGCAGGGACCTCTAGTGGCTCCTAGCCAGCTGTATACAGCAGGGACCTCTAGTGGCTCCTAGCCAGCTGTATACAGCAGGGACCTCTAGTGGCTCCTAGCCAGCTGTATACAGCAGGGACCTCTAGTGGCTCTAGCCAGCTGTATACAGCAGGGACCTCTAGTGGCTCTAGCCAGTTGTATACAGCAGGGACCTCTAGTGGCTCTAGCCAGCTGTATACAGCAGGGACCTCTAGTGGCTCCTAGCCAGCTGTATACAGCAGGGACCTCTAGTGGCTCCTAGCCAGCTGTATACAGCAGGGACCTCTAGTGGCTCCTAGCCAGCTGTATACAGCAGGGACCTCTAGTGGCTTCTAGCCAGCTGTATACAGCAGGGACCTCTAGTGGCTCCTAGCCAGCTGTATACAGCAGGGACCTCTAGTGGCTCCTAGCCAGCTGTATACAGCAGGGACCTCTAGTGGCTCCTAGCCAGCTGTATACAGCAGGGACCTCTAGTGGCTCTAGCCAGCTGTATACAGCAGGGACCTCTAGTGGCTCTAGCCAGTTGTATACAGCAGGGACCTCTAGTGGCTCTAGCCAGCTGTATACAGCAGGGACCTCTAGTGGCTCCTAGCCAGCTGTATACAGCAGGGACCTCTAGTGGCTCCTAGCCAGCTGTATACAGCAGGGACCTCTAGTGGCTCCTAGCCAGCTGTATACAGCAGGGACCTCTAGTGGCTTCTAGCCAGCTGTATACAGCAGGGACCTCTAGTGGCTCCTAGCCAGCTGTATACAGCAGGGACCTCTAGTGGCTCCTAGCCAGCTGTATACAGCAGGGACCTCTAGTGGCTCTAACCAGATGTATACAGCAGGGACCTCTAGTGGCTTCTAGCCAGCTGTACTATTGGTTTTTAAGGTCTGTGCTTTTTTCCGTTCTATTCTGGTTCCCTCCAAACCCATTCATTCCAAAATTTGAAATAGTCAAGAAGTAACCATCCAGAATTCACTACATGGCTCATTGTGGTCTGTGCCCTGTACTGACAGTGTGATTGTGTGTTCATCCCCCAGACCCCATTGATATCGTCAAGGACTACATTGCGCCCCATGAGTACCTGGTTGAGGAGGATCCTAAGCTGTATGTATCGGTGAAAACTCAGCGAGGACCACTGACTGACGACTGGATCGAAATGATCAACCAGAACCCCACCCAGAACCCAGTCATGTGTGCCTATAAGCTCTGCAAGGTGGAGTTCAGATACTGGGGCATGCAGTCCAAGATAGAACGCTTCATACACGATGTTGGTAGGTACTGTGTGTGTGTGTGTGTGTGTGTGTGTGTGTGTGTGTGTGTGTGTGTGTGTGTGTGTGTGTGTGTGTGTGTGTGTGTGTGTGTGTGTGTTTTCCTGTACAGTAGCACATTTAGAGGTAGTTGATTATTGCTGGAGTCACCTGGCTAACTTTCCATCTCCTTCCTCTCTGCTGTTGGTGTGAGATTTCAAGCCTGACTGATCACTGTTGACTTAGTAGTAGTACATGTTGTGTGTGTGTGTGTGTGTGCGTGTGTGTGTGTGTGTGTGCGTGCGTGCTTGCGCGTGCGTGCGTGCGTGTGTGTGTGCGTGCATGCGTGTGTGCGTGCGTTCGTGCATGCGTGTGTGCGTGCGTGCGTGTGTGTGTGTGTGTGCGTGCGTGTTCGTGCGTGCGTGCGTGTGCGTGTGCGTAGCAGGTGTCAAACAGTGAGCAGGGAATGTGTGTATAAGGAACCACAGGCCTCTATCTTCATAATAATTAACTAAAGCTTAATGAAAACCCACTGGGAGGGATGAGAGAGGGAGAGAGGGATGGAGAGAGAGAGGGAGGGAGGGATGGATGGAGGGAGATATGTGGGTGTGGGAGGGATGAGAGAGGGAGAGAGGGATGGAGAGAGAGAGGGAGGGAGGGATGGATGGAGGGAGATATGTGGGTGTGGGAGGAAGGGAGAGAGGCAGGGAGGGATGGAGAGAGAGAGGGAGGGAGGGATGGAGGGAGATATGTGGGTGTGGGAGGAAGGGAGAGAGGCAGGGAGGGATGGAGAGAGAGATAGGGATGGAGAGAGGGATGGAGGGAGGGAGGGAGAAAGAGGAGAGATTTTTGGGTGTGGGTGCAAGGGAGAGAAGAGACAGGATGAGAGAAAGACAGAGAGTAGGACTGAGAATGGATGACAGTTGGAGGGAGATATTGAGAGAAACATGGAAGAATGATGAAGAGAAAAACAGGGAGAATGAGGAAGAGAGAATGAGAGAGAGAGAATGTTGAATCACCTTCTAGGTGTGTGTGTGTGTTTGTGTGTGTTTGTGTGTGTACTGTATTGTGTGTGTGTGTGTACTGTATTGTGTGTGTACTGTATTGTGTGTGTGTGTGTGTGTTTGTGTGTGTGCGTGTGTACTGTATTGTGTGTGTGTGTGTGTGTGTGTGTTTGTGTGTGTACTGTATTGTGTGTGTGTGTACTGTATTGTGTGTGTTTGTGTGTGTGTGTGTACTGTATTTTGTGTGTGTGTGTGTGTGTGTGTGTGTGTGTGTGTGTGTGTGTGTGTGTGTGTGTGTGTGTGTACTGTATTGTGTGTGTGACTGCTCTGTGTGTTGTTCCTGCATGGTGCTTGATCAGTACATTAGGATTGACAGGTTCATTAGTGTATTTCTAATCAACGTATGCATGATTGATGGGTACTGAGAGAAAGAGAGAGGAGAATCATTCAATTGTTTGGAATTGAGAGAAATGGCTGTGGTAATGTTATTAATGTCCTGCCCTTCCTTTTCCCCTCCTCCCCCAGGCCTGTGTAAGGTGATGGATGATTAGTTAGTTAGTTAGTTAATTACTTAGTTAGTTAGTTATGATACTAACCTGTCCTCTCCTCCCTGCAGGCTTGCGTAAGGTGATGGATGATTAGTTAGTTATTTAATTAATTAGTTAGTTATGAAACTAACCTGTCCTCTCCTCCCCCCAGGCCTGTGTAAGGTGATGGATGATTAGTTAGTTAGTTAGTTAGTTAGTTAGTTAGTTAGTTATGATACTAACCTGTCCTCTCCTCCCTGCAAGCTTGCGTAAGGTGATGGATGATTAGTTAGTTATTTAATTAGTTAGTTATGATACTAACCTGTCCTCTCCTCCCTGCAGGCCCGTGTGAGGTGATGGATGATTAGTTAGTTAATTAGTTAGTTAGTTAGTTAGTTATGATACTAACCTGTCCTCTCCTCCCTGCAGGCCTGTGTAAGGTGATGGATGATTAGTTAGTTAGTTAGTTATGATACTAACCTGTCCTCTCCTCCCTGCAGGCCTGTGTAAGGTGATGGATGATTAGTTAGTTAGTTCATTAGTTAGTTATGATACTAACCTGTCCTCTCCTCCCTGCAGGCCTGTGTAAGGTGATGGATGATTAGTTAGTTAGTTAATTAATTAGTTAGTTATGATACTAAATTGTCCTCTCCTCCCTGCAGGCCTGTGTAAGGTGATGGATGATTAGTTAGTTAGTTAGTTAATTAGTTAGTTATGATACTAACCTGCCCTCTCCTCCCTGCAGGCCTGTGTAAGGTGATGGATGATTAGTTAGTTAGTTAATTAATTAGTTAGTTATGATACTAACCTGTCCTCTCCTCCTTGCAGGCCTGTGTAAGGTGATGGATGATTAGTTAGTTAGTTAATTAATTAGTTAGTTATGATATTAACCTGTCCTCTCCTCCCTGCAGGCCTGTGTAAGGTGATGGATGATTAGTTAGTTAGTTAATTAATTAGTTAGTTATGATACTAACCTGTCCTCTCCTCCCTGCAGGCTTGTGTAAGGTGATGGATGATTAGTTAGTTAGTTAATTAATTAGTTAGTTATGATACTAACCTGTCCTCTCCTCCCTGCAGGCCTATGTAAGGTGATGGATGATTAGTTAGTTAATTAGTTAGTTCGTTATGATACTAACCTGTCCTCTCCTCCCTGCAGGCCTGTGTAAGGTGATGGATGATTAGTTAGTTAGTTAGTTAATTAGTTAGTTATGATACTAACCTGTCCTCTCCTCCCTGCAGGCCTGTGTAAGGTGATGGATGATTAGTTAGTTAGTTCATTAGTTAGTTATGATACTAACCTGTCCTCTCCTCCCTGCAGGCCTGTGTAAGGTGATGGATGATTAGTTAGTTAGTTAGTTAATTAGTTAGTTATGATATTAACCTGTCCTCTCCTCCCTGCAGGCCTGTGTAAGGTGATGGATGATTAGTTAGTTAGTTAATTAATTAGTTAGTTATGATACTAACCTGTCCTCTCCTCCCTGCAGGCTTGTGTAAGGTGATGGATGATTAGTTAGTTAGTTAATTAATTAGTTAGTTATGATACTAACCTGTCCTCTCCTCCCTGCAGGCCTGTGTAAGGTGATGGATGATTAGTTAGTTAATTAGTTAGTTCATTATGATACTAACCTGTCCTCTCCTCCCTGCAGGCCTGTGTAAGGTGATGGATGATTAGTTAGTTAGTTAGTTAATTAGTTAGTTATGATACTAACCTGTCCTCTCCTCCCTGCAGGCCTGTGTAAGGTGATGGATGATTAGTTAGTTAGTTCATTAGTTAGTTATGATACTAACCTGTCCTCTCCTCCCTGCAGGCCTGTGTAAGGTGATGGATGATTAGTTAGTTAGTTAATTAATTAGTTAGTTATGATACTAAATTGTCCTCTCCTCCCTGCAGGCCTGTGTAAGGTGATGGATGATTAGTTAGTTAGTTAGTTAATTAGTTAGTTATGATACTAACCTGTCCTCTCCTCCCTGCAGGCCTGTGTAAGGTGATGGATGATTAGTTAGTTTATTAATTCGTTAGTTATGATACTAACCTGTCCTCCTCCCTGCAGGCCTGTGTAAGGTGATGGATGATTAATTAGTTAGTTAGTTAGTTAATTAGTTAGTTAGTTAGTTAGTTATGATACTAACCTGTCCTCTCCTCCCTGCAGGCCTGTGTAAGGTGATGGATGATTAGTTAGTTAATTAATTGGTCAGTTATGATACTAACCTGTCCTCTCCTCCCTGCAGGCCTGTGTAAGGTGATGGATGATTAGTTAGTTAATTAGTTAGTTAGTTATGATACTAACCTGTCCTCTCCTCCCTGCAGGCCTGTGTAAGGTGATAGATGATTAGTTAGTTAGTTAATTAATTAGTTAGTTATGATACTAACCTGTCCTCTCCTCCCTGCAGGCCTGTGTAAGGTGATGGGATGATTAGTTAGTTTATTAATTCGTTAGTTATGATACTAACCTGTCCTCCTCCCTGCAGGCCTGTGTAAGGTGATGGATGATTAATTAGTTAGTTAGTTAGTTAGTTAGTTAGTTAGTTAATTAGTTAGTTATGATACTAACCTGTCCTCTCCTCCCTGCAGGCCTGTGTAAGGTGATGGATGATTAGTTAGTTAGTTCATTAGTTAGTTATGATACTAACCTGTCCTCTCCTCCCTGCAGGCCTGTGTAAGGTGATGGATGATTAGTTAGTTAGTTAATTAATTAGTTAGTTATGATACTAAATTGTCCTCTCCTCCCTGCAGGCCTGTGTAAGGTGATGGATGATTAGTTAGTTAGTTAGTTAATTAGTTAGTTATGATACTAACCTGTCCTCTCCTCCCTGCAGGCCTGTGTAAGGTGATGGATGATTAGTTAGTTAATTAGTTAGTTCGTTATGATACTAACCTGTCCTCTCCTCCCTGCAGGCCTGTGTAAGATGATGGATGATTAGTTAGTTAGTTAGTTAATTAGTTAGTTATGATACTAACCTGTCCTCTCCTCCCTGCAGGCCTGTGTAAGGTGATGGATGATTAGTTAGTTAGTTCATTAGTTAGTTATGATACTAACCTGTCCTCTCCTCCCTGCAGGCCTGTGTAAGGTGATGGATGATTAGTTAGTTAGTTAGTTAATTAGTTAGTTATGATATTAACCTGTCCTCTCCTCCCTGCAGGCCTGTGTAAGGTGATGGATGATTAGTTAGTTAGTTAATTAATTAGTTAGTTATGATACTAACCTGTCCTCTCCTCCCTGCAGGCTTGTGTAAGGTGATGGATGATTAGTTAGTTAGTTAATTAATTAGTTAGTTATGATACTAACCTGTCCTCTCCTCCCTGCAGGCCTGTGTAAGGTGATGGATGATTAGTTAGTTAATTAGTTAGTTCATTATGATACTAACCTGTCCTCTCCTCCCTGCAGGCCTGTGTAAGGTGATGGATGATTAGTTAGTTAGTTAGTTAATTAGTTAGTTATGATACTAACCTGTCCTCTCCTCCCTGCAGGCCTGTGTAAGGTGATGGATGATTAGTTAGTTAGTTCATTAGTTAGTTATGATACTAACCTGTCCTCTCCTCCCTGCAGGCCTGTGTAAGGTGATGGATGATTAGTTAGTTAGTTAATTAATTAGTTAGTTATGATACTAAATTGTCCTCTCCTCCCTGCAGGCCTGTGTAAGGTGATGGATGATTAGTTAGTTAGTTAGTTAATTAGTTAGTTATGATACTAACCTGTCCTCTCCTCCCTGCAGGCCTGTGTAAGGTGATGGATGATTAGTTAGTTTATTAATTCGTTAGTTATGATACTAACCTGTCCTCCTCCCTGCAGGCCTGTGTAAGGTGATGGATGATTAATTAGTTAGTTAGTTAGTTAATTAGTTAGTTAGTTAGTTAGTTATGATACTAACCTGTCCTCTCCTCCCTGCAGGCCTGTGTAAGGTGATGGATGATTAGTTAGTTAATTAGTTAGTTAGTTATGATACTAACCTGTCCTCTCCTCCCTGCAGGCCTGTGTAAGGTGATGGATGATTAGTTAGTTAGTTAATTAATTAGTTAGTTATGATACTAACCTGTCCTCCTCCCTGCAGGCCTGTGTAAGGTGATGGATGATTAGTTAGTTAGTTATTTAGTTAGTTAGTTAGTTAGTTAGTTAATTCGTTAGTTAGTTAGTTATGATACTAACCTGTCCTCTCCTCCCTGCAGGCCTGTGTAAGGTGATGGATGATTAGTTAGTTAATTAGTTAGTTAGTTATGATACTAACCTGTCCTCTCCTCCCTGCAGGCCTGTGTAAGGTGATGGATGATTAGTTAGTTAGTTAATTAATTAGTTAGTTATGATACTAACCTGTCCTCTCCTCCCTGCAGGCCTGTGTAAGGTGATGGATGATTAGTTAGTTAGTTAATTAATTAGTTAGTTATGATACTAACCTGTCCTCTCCTCCCTGCAGGCCTGTGTAAGGTGATGGATGATTAGTTAGTTAGTTCATTAGTTAGTTATGATACTAACCTGTCCTCTCCTCCCTGCAGGCCTGTGTAAGGTGATTGATGATTAGTTAGTTAGTTAATTAGTTAGTTATGATACTAACCTGTCCTCTCCTCCCTGCAGGCCTGTGTAAGGTGATGGATGATTAGTTAGTTAGTTAGTTAATTAATTAGTTATGATACTAACCTGTCCTCTCCTCCCTGCAGGCATGTGTAAGGTGATGGAGGATTAGTTAGTTAATTAATTAGTTAGTTATGATACAAACCTGTCCTCTCCTCCCTGCAGGCCTGTGTAAGGTGATGGATGATTAGTTATTTAGTTAATTAATTAGTTAGTTATGATACTAACCTGTCCTCTCCTCCCTGCAGGCTTGTGTAAGGTGATGGATGATTAGTTAGTTAGTTAATTAATTAGTTAGTTATGATACTAACCTGTCCTCTCCTCCCTGCAGGCCTGTGTAAGGTGATGGATGATTAGTTAGTTAGTTAGTTAATTAGTTAGTTATGATATTAACCTGTCCTCTCCTCCCTGCAGGCCTGTGTAAGGTGATGGATGATTAGTTAGTTAGTTAATTAATTAGTTAGTTATGATACTAACCTGTCCTCTCCTCCCTGCAGGCTTGTGTAAGGTGATGGATGATTAGTTAGTTAGTTAATTAATTAGTTAGTTGTGATACTAACCTGTTCTCTCCTCCCTCAGGCCTGTGTAAGGTGATGGATGATTAGTTAGTTAGTTAATTAATTAGTTAGTTATGATACTAACCTGTCCTCTCCTCCCTGCAGGCTTGTGTAAGGTGATGGATGATTAGTTAGTTAGTTAATTAATTAGTTAGTTGTGATACTAACCTGTTCTCTCCTCCCTCAGGCCTGTGTAAGGTGATGGATGATTAGTTAGTTAATTAGTTAGTTCATTATGATACTAACCTGTCCTCTCCTCCCTGCAGGCCTGTGTAAGGTGATGGATGATTAGTTAGTTAGTTAATTAGTTAGTTATGATACTAACCTGTCCTCTCCTCCCTGCAGGCCTGTGTAAGGTGATGGATGATTAGTTAGTTAATTAGTTAGTTCGTTATGATACTAACCTGTCCTCTCCTCCCTGCAGGCCTGTGTAAGGTGATGGATGATTAGTTAGTTAGTTAGTTAATTAGTTAGTTATGATACTAACCTGTCCTCTCCTCCCTGCAGGCCTGTGTAAGGTGATGGATGATTAGTTAGTTAGTTCATTAGTTAGTTATGATACTAACCTGTCCTCTCCTCCCTGCAGGCCTGTGTAAGGTGATGGATGATTAGTTAGTTAGTTCATTAGTTAGTTATGATACTAACCTGTCCTCTCCTCCCTGCAGGCCTGTGTAAGGTGATTGATGATTAGTTAGTTAGTTAATTAGTTAGTTATGATACTAACCTGTCCTCTCCTCCCTGCAGGCCTGTGTAAGGTGATGGATGATTAGTTAGTTAGTTAGTTAATTAATTAGTTATGATACTAACCTGTCCTCTCCTCCCTGCAGGCATGTGTAAGGTGATGGAGGATTAGTTAGTTAATTAATTAGTTAGTTATGATACAAACCTGTCCTCTCCTCCCTGCAGGCCTGTGTAAGGTGATGGATGATTAGTTATTTAGTTAATTAATTAGTTAGTTATGATACTAACCTGTCCTCTCCTCCCTGCAGGCTTGTGTAAGGTGATGGATGATTAGTTAGTTAGTTAATTAATTAGTTAGTTATGATACTAACCTGTCCTCTCCTCCCTGCAGGCCTGTGTAAGGTGATGGATGATTAGTTAGTTAGTTAGTTAATTAGTTAGTTATGATATTAACCTGTCCTCTCCTCCCTGCAGGCCTGTGTAAGGTGATGGATGATTAGTTAGTTAGTTAATTAATTAGTTAGTTATGATACTAACCTGTCCTCTCCTCCCTGCAGGCTTGTGTAAGGTGATGGATGATTAGTTAGTTAGTTAATTAATTAGTTAGTTGTGATACTAACCTGTTCTCTCCTCCCTCAGGCCTGTGTAAGGTGATGGATGATTAGTTAGTTAGTTAATTAATTAGTTAGTTATGATACTAACCTGTCCTCTCCTCCCTGCAGGCTTGTGTAAGGTGATGGATGATTAGTTAGTTAGTTAATTAATTAGTTAGTTGTGATACTAACCTGTTCTCTCCTCCCTCAGGCCTGTGTAAGGTGATGGATGATTAGTTAGTTAATTAGTTAGTTCATTATGATACTAACCTGTCCTCTCCTCCCTGCAGGCCTGTGTAAGGTGATGGATGATTAGTTAGTTAGTTAATTAGTTAGTTATGATACTAACCTGTCCTCTCCTCCCTGCAGGCCTGTGTAAGGTGATGGATGATTAGTTAGTTAATTAGTTAGTTCGTTATGATACTAACCTGTCCTCTCCTCCCTGCAGGCCTGTGTAAGGTGATGGATGATTAGTTAGTTAGTTAGTTAATTAGTTAGTTATGATACTAACCTGTCCTCTCCTCCCTGCAGGCCTGTGTAAGGTGATGGATGATTAGTTAGTTAGTTCATTAGTTAGTTATGATACTAACCTGTCCTCTCCTCCCTGCAGGCCTGTGTAAGGTGATGGATGATTAGTTAGTTAGTTAGTTAATTAGTTAGTTATGATATTAACCTGTCCTCTCCTCCCTGCAGGCCTGTGTAAGGTGATGGATGATTAGTTAGTTAGTTAATTAATTAGTTAGTTATGATACTAACCTGTCCTCTCCTCCCTGCAGGCTTGTGTAAGGTGATGGATGATTAGTTAGTTAGTTAATTAATTAGTTAGTTATGATACTAACCTGTCCTCTCCTCCCTGCAGGCCTGTGTAAGGTGATGGATGATTAGTTAGTTAATTAGTTAGTTCATTATGATACTAACCTGTCCTCTCCTCCCTGCAGGCCTGTGTAAGGTGATGGATGATTAGTTAGTTAGTTAGTTAATTAGTTAGTTATGATACTAACCTGTCCTCTCCTCCCTGCAGGCCTGTGTAAGGTGATGGATGATTAGTTAGTTAGTTCATTAGTTAGTTATGATACTAACCTGTCCTCTCCTCCCTGCAGGCCTGTGTAAGGTGATGGATGATTAGTTAGTTAGTTAATTAATTAGTTAGTTATGATACTAAATTGTCCTCTCCTCCCTGCAAGCCTGTGTAAGGTGATGGATGATTAGTTAGTTAGTTAGTTAATTAGTTAGTTATGATACTAACCTGTCCTCTCCTCCCTGCAGGCCTGTGTAAGGTGATGGATGATTAGTTAGTTTATTAATTCGTTAGTTATGATACTAACCTGTCCTCCTCCCTGCAGGCCTGTGTAAGGTGATGGATGATTAATTAGTTAGTTAGTTAGTTAATTAGTTAGTTAGTTAGTTAGTTAGTTATGATACTAACCTGTCCTCTCCTCCCTGCAGGCCTGTGTAAGGTGATGGATGATTAGTTAGTTAATTAATTGGTCAGTTATGATACTAACCTGTCCTCTCCTCCCTGCAGGCCTGTGTAAGGTGATGGATGATTAGTTAGTTAATTAGTTAGTTAGTTATGATACTAACCTGTCCTCTCCTCCCTGCAGGCCTGTGTAAGGTGATGGATGATTAGTTAGTTAGTTAATTAATTAGTTAGTTATGATACTAACCTGTCCTCCTCCCTGCAGGCCTGTTTAAGGTGATGGATGATTAGTTAGTTAGTTATTTAGTTAGTTAGTTAGTTAGTTAGTTAGTTAATTCGTTAGTTAGTTAGTTATGATACTAACCTGTCCTCTCCTCCCTGCAGGCCTGTGTAAGGTGATGGATGATTAGTTAGTTAATTAGTTAGTTAGTTATGATACTAACCTGTCCTCTCCTCCCTGCAGGCCTGTGTAAGGTGATGGATGATTAGTTAGTTAGTTAATTAATTAGTTAGTTATGATACTAACCTGTCCTCTCCTCCCTGCAGGCCTGTGTAAGGTGATGGATGATTAGTTAGTTAGTTAATTAATTAGTTAGTTATGATACTAACCTGTCCTCTCCTCCCTGCAGGCCTGTGTAAGGTGATGGATGATTAGTTAGTTAGTTCATTAGTTAGTTATGATACTAACCTGTCCTCTCCTCCCTGCAGGCCTGTGTAAGGTGATTGATGATTAGTTAGTTAGTTAATTAGTTAGTTATGATACTAACCTGTCCTCTCCTCCCTGCAGGCCTGTGTAAGGTGATGGATGATTAGTTAGTTAGTTAGTTAATTAATTAGTTATGATACTAACCTGTCCTCTCCTCCCTGCAGGCATGTGTAAGGTGATGGAGGATTAGTTAGTTAATTAATTAGTTAGTTATGATACAAACCTGTCCTCTCCTCCCTGCAGGCCTGTGTAAGGTGATGGATGATTAGTTATTTAGTTAATTAATTAGTTAGTTATGATACTAACCTGTCCTCTCCTCCCTGCAGGCTTGTGTAAGGTGATGGATGATTAGTTAGTTAGTTAATTAATTAGTTAGTTATGATACTAACCTGTCCTCTCCTCCCTGCAGGCCTGTGTAAGGTGATGGATGATTAGTTAGTTAGTTAGTTAATTAGTTAGTTATGATATTAACCTGTCCTCTCCTCCCTACAGGCCTGTGTAAGGTGATGGATGATTAGTTAGTTAGTTAATTAATTAGTTAGTTATGATACTAACCTGTCCTCTCCTCCCTGCAGGCTTGTGTAAGGTGATGGATGATTAGTTAGTTAGTTAATTAATTAGTTAGTTGTGATACTAACCTGTTCTCTCCTCCCTCAGGCCTGTGTAAGGTGATGGATGATTAGTTAGTTAGTTAATTAATTAGTTAGTTATGATACTAACCTGTCCTCTCCTCCCTGCAGGCTTGTGTAAGGTGATGGATGATTAGTTAGTTAGTTAATTAATTAGTTAGTTATGATACTAACCTGTCCTCTCCTCCCTGCAGGCCTGTGTAAGGTGATGGATGATTAGTTAGTTAGTTAGTTAATTAGTTAGTTATGATATTAACCTGTCCTCTCCTCCCTGCAGGCCTGTGTAAGGTGATGGATGATTAGTTAGTTAGTTAATTAATTAGTTAGTTATGATACTAACCTGTCCTCTCCTCCCTGCAGGCTTGTGTAAGGTGATGGATGATTAGTTAGTTAGTTAATTAATTAGTTAGTTGTGATACTAACCTGTTCTCTCCTCCCTCAGGCCTGTGTAAGGTGATGGATGATTAGTTAGTTAGTTAATTAATTAGTTAGTTATGATACTAACCTGTCCTCTCCTCCCTGCAGGCTTGTGTAAGGTGATGGATGATTAGTTAGTTAGTTAATTAATTAGTTAGTTGTGATACTAACCTGTTCTCTCCTCCCTCAGGCCTGTGTAAGGTGATGGATGATTAGTTAGTTAATTAGTTAGTTCATTATGATACTAACCTGTCCTCTCCTCCCTGCAGGCCTGTGTAAGGTGATGGATGATTAGTTAGTTAGTTAATTAGTTAGTTATGATACTAACCTGTCCTCTCCTCCCTGCAGGCCTGTGTAAGGTGATGGATGATTAGTTAGTTAATTAGTTAGTTCGTTATGATACTAACCTGTCCTCTCCTCCCTGCAGGCCTGTGTAAGGTGATGGATGATTAGTTAGTTAGTTAGTTAATTAGTTAGTTATGATACTAACCTGTCCTCTCCTCCCTGCAGGCCTGTGTAAGGTGATGGATGATTAGTTAGTTAGTTCATTAGTTAGTTATGATACTAACCTGTCCTCTCCTCCCTGCAGGCCTGTGTAAGGTGATGGATGATTAGTTAGTTAGTTAGTTAATTAGTTAGTTATGATATTAACCTGTCCTCTCCTCCCTGCAGGCCTGTGTAAGGTGATTGATGATTAGTTAGTTAGTTAATTAATTAGTTAGTTATGATACTAACCTGTCCTCTCCTCCCTGCAGGCTTGTGTAAGGTGATGGATGATTAGTTAGTTAGTTAATTAATTAGTTAGTTATGATACTAACCTGTCCTCTCCTCCCTGCAGGCCTGTGTAAGGTGATGGATGATTAGTTAGTTAATTAGTTAGTTCATTATGATACTAACCTGTCCTCTCCTCCCTGCAGGCCTGTGTAAGGTGATGGATGATTAGTTAGTTAGTTAGTTAATTAGTTAGTTATGATACTAACCTGTCCTCTCCTCCCTGCAGGCCTGTGTAAGGTGATGGATGAT
This sequence comes from Salmo trutta, assembly GCF_901001165.1. Taxonomy (NCBI): domain Eukaryota; kingdom Metazoa; phylum Chordata; class Actinopteri; order Salmoniformes; family Salmonidae; genus Salmo; species Salmo trutta. Next base: position 52,026,035 of record NC_042971.1, read on the forward strand.
TAGTTAGTTAGTTCATTAGTTAGTTATGATACTAACCTGTCCTCTCCTCCCTGCAGGCCTGTGTAAGGTGATGGATGATTAGTTAGTTAGTTAATTAATTAGTTAGTTATGATACTAAATTGTCCTCTCCTCCCTGCAAGCCTGTGTAAGGTGATGGATGATTAGTTAGTTAGTTAGTTAATTAGTTAGTTATGATACTAACCTGTCCTCTCCTCCCTGCAGGCCTGTGTAAGGTGATGGATGATTAGTTAGTTTATTAATTCGTTAGTTATGATACTAACCTGTCCTCCTCCCTGCAGGCCTGTGTAAGGTGATGGATGATTAATTAGTTAGTTAGTTAGTTAATTAGTTAGTTAGTTAGTTAGTTAGTTATGATACTAACCTGTCCTCTCCTCCCTGCAGGCCTGTGTAAGGTGATGGATGATTAGTTAGTTAATTAATTGGTCAGTTATGATACTAACCTGTCCTCTCCTCCCTGCAGGCCTGTGTAAGGTGATGGATGATTAGTTAGTTAATTAGTTAGTTAGTTATGATACTAACCTGTCCTCTCCTCCCTGCAGGCCTGTGTAAGGTGATGGATGATTAGTTAGTTAGTTAATTAATTAGTTAGTTATGATACTAACCTGTCCTCCTCCCTGCAGGCCTGTTTAAGGTGATGGATGATTAGTTAGTTAGTTATTTAGTTAGTTAGTTAGTTAGTTAGTTAGTTAGTTAATTCGTTAGTTAGTTAGTTATGATACTAACCTGTCCTCTCCTCCCTGCAGGCCTGTGTAAGGTGATGGATGATTAGTTAGTTAATTAGTTAGTTAGTTATGATACTAACCTGTCCTCTCCTCCCTGCAGGCCTGTGTAAGGTGATGGATGATTAGTTAGTTAGTTAATTAATTAGTTAGTTATGATACTAACCTGTCCTCTCCTCCCTGCAGGCCTGTGTAAGGTGATGGATGATTAGTTAGTTAGTTAATTAATTAGTTAGTTATGATACTAACCTGTCCTCTCCTCCCTGCAGGCCTGTGTAAGGTGATGGATGATTAGTTAGTTAGTTCATTAGTTAGTTATGATACTAACCTGTCCTCTCCTCCCTGCAGGCCTGTGTAAGGTGATTGATGATTAGTTAGTTAGTTAATTAGTTAGTTATGATACTAACCTGTCCTCTCCTCCCTGCAGGCCTGTGTAAGGTGATGGATGATTAGTTAGTTAGTTAGTTAATTAATTAGTTATGATACTAACCTGTCCTCTCCTCCCTGCAGGCATGTGTAAGGTGATGGAGGATTAGTTAGTTAATTAATTAGTTAGTTATGATACAAACCTGTCCTCTCCTCCCTGCAGGCCTGTGTAAGGTGATGGATGATTAGTTATTTAGTTAATTAATTAGTTAGTTATGATACTAACCTGTCCTCTCCTCCCTGCAGGCTTGTGTAAGGTGATGGATGATTAGTTAGTTAGTTAATTAATTAGTTAGTTATGATACTAACCTGTCCTCTCCTCCCTGCAGGCCTGTGTAAGGTGATGGATGATTAGTTAGTTAGTTAGTTAATTAGTTAGTTATGATATTAACCTGTCCTCTCCTCCCTACAGGCCTGTGTAAGGTGATGGATGATTAGTTAGTTAGTTAATTAATTAGTTAGTTATGATACTAACCTGTCCTCTCCTCCCTGCAGGCTTGTGTAAGGTGATGGATGATTAGTTAGTTAGTTAATTAATTAGTTAGTTGTGATACTAACCTGTTCTCTCCTCCCTCAGGCCTGTGTAAGGTGATGGATGATTAGTTAGTTAGTTAATTAATTAGTTAGTTATGATACTAACCTGTCCTCTCCTCCCTGCAGGCTTGTGTAAGGTGATGGATGATTAGTTAGTTAGTTAATTAATTAGTTAGTTGTGATACTAACCTGTTCTCTCCTCCCTCAGGCCTGTGTAAGGTGATGGATGATTAGTTAGTTAATTAGTTAGTTCATTATGATACTAACCTGTCCTCTCCTCCCTGCAGGCCTGTGTAAGGTGATGGATGATTAGTTAGTTAGTTAATTAGTTAGTTATGATACTAACCTGTCCTCTCCTCCCTGCAGGCCTGTGTAAGGTGATGGATGATTAGTTAGTTAGTTAATTAATTAGTTAGTTATGATACTAAATTGTCCTCTCCTCCCTGCAGGCCTGTGTAAGGTGATGGATGATTAGTTAGTTAGTTAGTTAATTAGTTAGTTATGATATTAACCTGTCCTCTCCTCCCTGCAGGCCTGTGTAAGGTGATGGATGATTAGTTAGTTAGTTAATTAATTAGTTAGTTATGATACTAACCTGTCCTCTCCTCCCTGCAGGCTTGTGTAAGGTGATGGATGATTAGTTAGTTAGTTAATTAATTAGTTAGTTATGATACTAACCTGTCCTCTCCTCCCTGCAGGCCTGTGTAAGGTGATGGATGATTAGTTAGTTAATTAGTTAGTTCGTTATGATACTAACCTGTCCTCTCCTCCCTGCAGGCCTGTGTAAGGTGATGGATGATTAGTTAGTTAGTTAGTTAATTAGTTAGTTATGATACTAACCTGTCCTCTCCTCCCTGCAGGCCTGTGTAAGGTGATGGATGATTAGTTAGTTAATTAGTTAGTTAGTTATGATACTAACCTGTCCTCTCCTCCCTGCAGGCCTGTGTAAGGTGATGGATGATTAGTTAATTAGTTAGTTAGTTAGTTATGATACTAACCTGTCCTCTCCTCCCTGCAGGCCTGCGTAAGGTGATGGTGCGGGCCCACCGGCAGGCGTGGTGCTGGCAGGATGAGTGGTACGGTCTGACCATAGAGGACATCAGACAGCTGGAGCTGGAGACCCAGCTAGCCCTGGCCACGAAGATGGCCCAGTACAGCCTCAGTGACACAGAGGAGGGGGCAGCAGAGTCCAACAGGACCCCTGTCACGCCCGACCGGGACTTGGAGGGGGCCCTGCGGGACGGGGAAGAGGTGGAGGGAGGAGGGGCAGGGCTGGGAGATACGTTACAGACGCGTGGAGAGCTCACCAAGCAGTGGTCGACTTCGTCCAGGTCGTCTAATAGATCCTCGAAGAGAGGAGGTGAGTGGGAAAAGCCTTTAACTTTACAAATCTCAAATATCAACCCCTAGACCATAGACACTTTTTAAGTGGGTAAGGTGGAGCTTATAAACATCACTGCTGCACTACAAGATCTTTCCCTAGCAGGAGTTTCACTTGACCCAACAAACATGAGAGAATAGTGCCCTCACCATAGAGAATGATAGAGGCCTCTAGTGGCCAAAAGGCTGTGTTAGCATGGGCAGCGACATTGAGGGCTTTCACCATTTTAATGTAATCAACTGGGTGGGACTTCCAACTTCATTGGCTGATCCCTCCTGGTGACCCTGTTGGAGTCATGTCCAACCGGGTCATCAGGAGGGATCAGC
>NC_042971.1:52344441-52369441 GCF_901001165.1 Salmo trutta
CCCAGTCCCCACTCCCAGTCCCCACTCCCAGTCCCCACTCCCCAGTCCCCACTCTCCAGTCCCCACTCCCAGTCCCCACTCCCAGTCCCGTCCCCTCTGGTAGAGGAGGCCCAGGAAAATAGATTGTTTTCCAAAGCTTTAATCTGTCGTGATGCGCTCCTCTCTCTCTCCACACACACACCCCCCACTCTGCGCCCTCTGATGAATGGACTGTGATTTTATTTCAGGTGGACAGTACTGACAGGGAAATCTGATAGGGAGACAGGGACTAGGAGGAGAGGGGGAAGATGGGAGGAGAGTGCTGGCTATAGTTCATGGAACTGAGAGAGAGAGAGAGAGAGGTTTCAAGCGTACTCTACCTGATATATTTCTTTGATTAATTCATAAGCTTTACACAACAATACTTCCTTCCAAATGCTTTTCTAAGGGCACATTTTGACTGAGAACTTGCAGCAGTCTACAGTGTGTAGGTATTATCTCATTCATTCGATGGAGTAATACCCATTAATAGCCTCCCTTTGTGTAGATGCTTAGCTTCCTTGTAGAAATGTGTCTATTATCACATGGATGAGAGTGTATTGAGACCAGAAGCATAAGAGGAGAGAAGGATTAGAATGTTTATATAAATGGAACATCTCAAACCTAATTGAATCGTTCTAAATCTAGAATTTGTTGTAGTTCTAAAGTGGAATTCCATTCTAGTTCTGGAATCGCTTCATATTCCGTGGTTCTACCTAGGGAACCAGCAGTTTGCAATGTTTTCATCTACAGGCTTGGATTAGAGGAAGTCTCAATGTGCGTTAATCTTTTCATCAAGGCTTTTCTACCTGCGTCATCATATCATCTTGAAACAAGTAAATGAATCTAGTACTCCTATCTGTCCACTTTATCCCGTAGCATCATCATATCAGTATAAAACCAAACACGTTCATTTCGAAAGTTCTTTGTTTCTGGCCATTTTGAGCCTGTAATCGAACCCACAAATGCTGATGCTTCAGATTCTCAGCTAGTCTAAAGAAGGACAGTTTTATTGCTTCTCTACTCAGAACAACAGTTTTCAGCTGTGCTAACATAATTGCAAAAGGGTTTTCTAATGATCAATTAGTCTTTTAAAATAATAACTTGGATTAGCTAACACAACGTGCCATTGGAACACAGGAGTGATGGTTGCTGATAATGGGCCTCTGTAAACCTATGTAGATATTCCATAAAAAATCCTTTACAACATTAACAATGTCTAAACTGTATTTCTGATCAATTTGATGTTATTTTTATTGACAAAAAAAATGCTTTTTTTTCAAAAACAAGGACATTTTTAAATGACCCCAAACGTTTGAACAGTGGTGTTTATACACTACCAGTCAAAAGTTTGGACACACCTACTCATTCATGCGTTTTTCTTTATTTTGACTATTTTCTACATTGTAGAATAATAGTGAAGACATCAAAACTATAAAATAACACAAGTGGAATCATGTATTAACTAAAAAACTGTTAAACAAATCAAAATATATTTTAGATTTGAGATTATTCTAAGTAACCACCATTTGCCTTGATGACAGCTTTGCACACTCTTGGCATTCTGTCAACCATTTTCACTTGGAATGCTTATCCAAAAGTCTTGAAGGAGTTCCCACATATGCTGAGCCCTTGTGTCACCAGCAAAGCACCCCCACACCATCACACCTCTTCCTCCATGCTTCACGGTGGGAACCACACATGCAAAGATCATCCGTTCACCTACTCTGCGTCTCACAAAGACACAGTAGTTGGAACCAAAAATCTCAAATTTGGACTTATAAGACCAAAGTGCACATTTCCACCGGTCCATCGTGTTTCTTAGCCCAAGCAAGTCTCTTCTTCTTATTGGTGTCCTTTAGTAGTGGTTTTCTTTGCAGCAATTCCACCATGAAGGCCTGATTCACACAGTCTCCTCTGAACAGTTGATGTTGAGATGTGTCTGTTACTAGAACTCTGTGAAGCATTTATTTGGGCTGCAATTTCTGAGGCTGGTAACTCTAATGAACTTATCCTCTGCAGCAGAGGTAAATCTAGGTCTCCCTTTCGTGTGGCATTTTTTTCCCTCATCAATCTACACACAATACTCCACAATGACATAGCAAAAACTTTTTTTATATAAATATCACATTTACATAAGTATTCAGACCCTTTTCTGAGTGCTTTGTTGAAACACTTTTGGCAGTGATTACAGCCTCGAGTCTTCTTGGGTATAACGCTACAAGCTTGACACACATGTTTTTGGGGAGTTTCTCCCATTATTCTCTGCAGATCCCCTCAAGCTCTGACAGGTTGGATTGGGAGCGTCGCTGCACAGCTATTTTCAGGTCTCTCAAGAGATGTTTGATCGGGTTCAAGTCCGGGCTCTGGCTGGGCCACTCAAGGACATTCAGAGACATGTTTTAAAGCTATTCCTGTGTTTATTTGGCTGTGTGCTTAGGGTCGTTGTCCTGTTGGAAGGTGAACCTTCGCCCCAATCTGAGGTCCGAAGTGCTCTGGAGCAGATTTTCATTAAGGAATCTTGCTATACTTTGCTCCGTTCATCTTTGCCTCGATCCTGACTAGTATCCCGGTCCCTGCCGCAGAAAAACATCCCCACAGCATGATGCTGCCACCACCATGCTTCACCATAGGGATGGTGCCAGGTTCCATCCAGATATGACGCTTGGCATTCATGCCAAAGAGTTAAATCTTGGTTTTCATCGGACAAGAGACTCTTGTTTCTCATGGTCTGAGAGTCTTTAGATGACTTTTGGCAAACTCCAAGAGGGCTGTCATGTGCCTTTTACTGAGGAGTGGCTTCCGTCTGGCCTGATTGGTAAACCAAGATGGCGCCGACAGAGATAGTCGCCTCGCTTCAGGTTCTTAGGAAACTACGCAGTTATTTGTTTTTTAATGTATTATTTCTTACATTGTTAGCCCAGAACACCTCAAGTGTTATCACATACAGCTGGGAAGAACTATTGGATATAAAAACGATGACAACTTACCATCACTACGACCAGGAATATGTCTTTCCTGAAGCGGATACTTTGTCCGGACGCTGGACATGGGATCTAGTCCCAGAGGCCCGACCCAAAACAACGCGGTCGCCGCAGGAGAGGCAGACGGAGCGGCCTACTGGTCAGACTCAGAAGGAGAGCACACCATCCACCGCTTCCGAGTATATTACTCGCCAGTGTCCAATCTCTAGATAACAAGGTGGACAAAATTAGGGCACGAGTTGCCTTCCAGAGAGACATCACAGATTGTAATATTCTCTGTTTCACAGAAACATGGCGATACGTTATAAGAGTCGGTACAGCCACCTGGTTTCTTCGCACCGACAGAAACAAACATCTCTCTGGTAAGAAGAAGGGCGGGGGTGTATGCCTTATGATTAACGACTCATGGTGTAATCACAACAACATACAGGAACTCAAGTCCTTTTGTTCACCTAAACTAGAATTCCTTACAATCAAATGCCAACCGCATTATCTACCAAGAGAATTCTCTTCGATTATAGTCACAGCCGTGTATATCCCCCCCCCAAGCAGATCCCTCGTCAGCCCTGAAAGAACTTCACTGGACTCTATGTAAACTGGAAACCATACATCCTGAGGCTGCATTTATGCAGATGGGGATTTTAACAAAGCTAAATTCTATCAGCATATCGAATGTGCGACACGAGCTGGTAGCATTCTGGATCACTGTTACTCTAACTTCCACAATGCATACAAAGCCTTCCGCCGCCCTGCCTTCGGCAAATCTGACCATGGCTCCATTTTGTTGCTCCCAGTCTATAGACAGAAACTAAAACAGGAAACGTCTGTGCTTAGGTCTATCCAACGCTGATCTAACCAATCGGATTTCACACTTCAAGATTGCTTCGATCACGTGGACTGGGATATACAGTTAAAGATAGAAGTTTACATACACTCGATTAGTATTTGGTAGCATTGCCTTAAAATTGTTTAACTTGGGTCAAACGTTTCGGGTAGCCTTCCACAAGCTTCCCACAATAAGTTGGGTGCATTTTGGCCCATTCCTCCTGACAGAGCTGGTGTAACAGAGTCAGGTTTGTAGGTCTCCTTGCTCACACACGCTTTTTCAGTTCTGCCCACAAATTTTCTATAGGATTGAGGTCAGGGCTTTGTGATGGCCACTTCAATACCTTGACTTTGTTGTCCTTAAGCACTTTTGCCACAACTTTGGAAGTATGCTTGGGGTCATTGTCAAGACTAATTTGCGACCAAGCTTTAACTTCCTGACTGATGTCTTGAGATGTTGCTTCAATATATCCACATAATGATGCCTCCCTCATGATGCACTCTATTTTGTGAAGTGCACCATTCCCTCCTGCAGCAAAGCAGCCTCACAACATGATGCTGCCACCCCCATGCTTCATGGTTGGGATGGTGTTCTTCGGCTTGCAAGCATCCCATTTTCTCTCCAAACATAACGATGGTCATTATGGCCAAACAGTTCAATTTTTGTTTCATCAGACCAGAGGACATTTCACCAAAAAGTACGATCTTTGTCCCCATGTGCAGTTGCAAACCGTAGTCTGGCTTTTTCATTGCGGTTTTGGAGGAGTGCCTTCTTCCTTGCTGAGCGGCCTTTCAGGTTATGTCGATATAAGACGCGTTTTACTGTGGATATAGATACTTTTGTACCTCTTTCCTCCAGCATCTTCACAATGTCCTTTGGGATTGGGACTGGGATTGATTTTCACTTTTCGCACCAAAGTACGTTCATCTCTAGGAGACAGAACGCATCTCCTTCTGAGCGGTATCATGGCTGCATGGTCCCATGGTGTTTATACTTGCGTACTATTGTTTGTACAGATGAACTTGGTACCTTCAGGTGTTTGGAATTTGCTCCCAAGGATGAACCAGACTTGTGGAGGTCTACAATTCTTTTTCTGAGGTCTTGGCTGATTTCTTTTGATTTTCCCATGATGTCAAGCAAAGAGGCACTGAGTTTGAAGGTAGGTCTTGAAATACATCCACAGGTACACCTCCAATTGACTCAAATGATGTCAGTTAGCCTATCAGAAGCGTCTAAAGCCATGACATTTTCTGGAATTTTCCAAGCTGTTTAAATGCACAGTCAACTTCTGAAACACTGGAATTGTGATACAGTGAATTATAAGTGAAATAATCTGTCTGTAAACAATTGTTGGAAAAATGACTTGTGTCATGCACAAAGTAGATGTCCTAACAGACTTGCCAAAACTATAGTTTATTAACAAGAAATTTGTGAAGTGGTTGAAAAAATGAGTTTTAATGACTCCAACCTAAGTGTATGTAAACTTCCGACTTCAACTGTATACACTGACTCGGTGAGCGAGTTTATTAGCAAGTTTTTTTTGTTTTTTAATTTTATTTCACCTTTATTTAACCAGGTAGGCTAGTTGAGAACAAGTGCTCATTTACAACTGCGACCTGGCCAAGATAAAGCAAAGCAGTTCGACACATAAAACAACACAGAAGTACACATGGAATAAACAAAACATAGTCAATAATGTGGTAGAAAAAAAAGTCTATATACAGTGTGTGCAAATGAGGTGAGATAAGGGAGGTAAGGCAATAAATAGGCCATGGTGGTGAAGTAATTACAATATAGCAATTCAACACTGGAATGGTAGATGTGCAGAAGATGAATGTGCAAGTAGAGATACTGGTGTGCAAAGGAGCAAGATAAATAAATAAATACAGAATGGAGATGAGGTGGGTGGATGGTCTATTTACAGATGTACAGGTGCAGTGATCTGTGAGCTGCTCTGACAGCTGGTGCTTAAAGCTAGTGAGGGAGATATGGGTCTCCAGCTTGAGAGATTTTTGAAGTTCGTTCCAGTCATTGGCAGCAGAGAACTGGAAAGAAAGACGGCAAAAAGAGGAATTGGCTTTGGGGGTGACCAGTGAGATATACCTGCTGGAGCACATGCTACAGGTGGGTGCTGTTATGGTGGCCAGTGAGATATACCTGCTGGAGCGCGTGCTACAGGTGGGTGCTGTTATGGTGACCAGTGAGATATACCTGCTGGAGCGCGTGCTACAGGTGGGTGCTGCTATGGTGACCAGTGAGATATACCTGCTGGAGCGCGTGCTACAGGTGGGTGCTGTTATGGTGACCAGTGAGATATACCTGCTGGAGCGCGTGCTACAGGTGGGTGCTGCTATGGTGACCAGTGAGCTGAGATAATGCGGGGCTTTACCTAGCAAAAACTTGTAGATGACCTGGAGCCAGTGGTTTTGGCGACGAGTATGAAGCGAGGGCCAGCCAATGAGAGCATACAGGTCGCAGTGATGGGTGGTATATCGGGCTTTGGTGACAAAACTGATGGCACTGTGATAGACTGCATCCAATTTGTTGAGTAGAGTGTTGGAGGCTATTTTGTAAATGACATCGCCGAAGTCGAGGATTGGTAGGATGGTCAGTTTTACGAGGGTATGTTTGGCAGCATGAGTGAAGGATGCTTTGTTGCGAAATAGGAAGCCGATTCTAGATTTAATTTTGGATTGGAGATGTTTAATGTAAGTCTGGAAGGAGAGTTTACAGTCTAACCAGACACCTAGGTATTTGTAGTTGTCCACATGTTCTAAGTCAGAACCGTCCAGAGTAGTGATGCTAGTCCGGCGGGCGGGTGCGGGCAGCGATCGATTGAATAGCATGCATTTAGTTTTACTTGTGTTTAAGAACAATTGGAGGCCACAGAAGGAGAGTTGTATGGCATTGAAGCTCGTCTGGAGGTTAGTTAACACAGTGTCCAAAGAAGGGTCAGAAGTATTCAGAATGGTGTCGTCTGCTTAGAGGTGGATCAGAGAATCACCAGTAGCGAGAGCGATATCATTGATGTATACAGAGAAGAGAGTCAGCCCGAGAATTGAACCCTGTGGCACCCACATAGAGACTGCCAGAGGTCCGGACAACAGGCCCTCCGATTTGACACACTGAACTCTATCAGAGAAGTAGTTGGTGAACTACAAGTACATCGGTGATGTTGTAAAAGGTGGGCAAGGTGACCGGAAACATGACCGAATACAAACAGTGCAGCTATTCCCTCCGCAAGGCAATCAAACAAGCTAAGTGTCAGTATAGAGACAACGTGGAGTCGCAATTGAATGGCTCAAACACGAGACGTATGTGACAGGGTCTACAGTCAATCACGGATTACAAAAAGAAAACCAGCCCCGTCGCGGACATCGACGTCTTGCTTCCAGACAAATTAACAACTTCTTGCTCACTTTGAGGACAATACAGTGCCACCGACATGGCCCGCTACCAAAGCCTGTGGGCTCTCCTTTTCCGTGGCCAACGTGTGTAAAGCATTTAAATATCTTAACCCTCGCAAGGCTGCCGGCCCAGACGGCATCCCTAGCCGCATCCTCAGAGCATGTCCAGACCAGCTGGCTGGTGTGTTTATGGACATATTCAATCTCTCCCTATCCCAGTCTGCTTTCCCCACATGTTTCAAGATGGCCGTCATTGTTCCTGTACCCAAGAAAGCTAAAGGTAAATGAACTAAATGACTATTGCCCCGTAGCACTCACTTCTGTCATCATGAAGTGCTTTGAGAGACTAGTCAAGGGTCATATTACCTCTACCTTACCTGACACCCTAGACCCACTCCAATTTGCTTACCGTCCCAACAGGTCCACTGACGATGCAATCGCCATCACACTGCCCTAACCCATCTGGACAAGAGGAATACCAATGTAAGAATGCTGTTCATTGACTATAGCTCAGCATTTTAACACCATAGTACCCTCCAAACTCATCATTAAGCTCGAGACCCTGGATCTCGACCCCGCTCTGTGCAACTGGGTCCTGGACTTTCTGACGGGCCTCCCCCAGGTGGTGAAGGTAGGAAACAACACCTCCACCCCGCTGATCCTCAACACTGGAGCTCCCCAGGGGTGCGTGCTCAGTCCCCTCCTGTACTCCCTGTTCACCCATGACTGTATGGCCATGCACGCTTCCAACTCAATCATCAAGTTTGCTGACGACACTACAGTGGTAGGCTTGATTACCAACAACGACGAGATGGCCTACAGGGAGCAGATCGAAGGCCCTCGGAGTGTGGTGCCAGGAAAATAACCTCTCGCTCGCTCGTCGTCAACAAAACAAAACAAACGATTACAAGCATACGCATAACATGATGCAGCCACCATCATAGCGCTGCAGTCTCGACCGAACATCGCAGTAACAAATCGTATTCTCTTATCGCAGCATCTCCTTTTAACACGCTTTAGTCTGTTTGTTCATTTGGGACAAAGATCCAATTTCTGAAGAGCAATTTGTTTTTGTGCCACTACATAATGTATGTTCTCACCTGTAATATATATATATATATATATTACATGAATAATGTAACAATTGATCAGACTTTTTTACATATACATGTAGTTCCGGGTTAGTGACCTCTGCCCTTTAACCCCAGCAGCAGATGAACAGCGTTCAGACGTGTTAAACTGATTGGCTCTGGCTTACAAGCGTGACAGTGTGTGTTTGTGGCTCATTAGAAGTGATGCAGTGGTATAAGGTGCAGAAGGGAGGGGATATTTATAGGCATTTCTTTAGTAAGAGGGACACATCCAAGTGAGCACCGACGAGGACTCTCTGGCATTCTCTCTCCTCCTCCTCCTGCTCGCCCTTTCTCTCTCCATCATTCTCTCCATCATTCTCTCTCCTCCTCCTCCCTTTTCTCTCTATCATTATCTCTCCTCTTTTTCATTTCCTCCTTTTTCTCTTGCATGCTCTCTCTTCTCTCTGTCTCTCTCTCTTCCCTCTGTCTCTCTCTCTTCCCTTTGTCTCTCTCTCTTCCCTCTGTCTCTCTCTCTTCCCTCTGTCTCTCTCTCTTCCCTCTGTCTCTCTCTCTTCCCTCTGTCTCTCTCTCTTCCCTCTCCCTCTTCCCTCTGTCTCTCTCTCTTCCCTCTGTCTCTCTCTCTTCCCTCTGTCTCTCTCTCTCTTCCCTCTGTTTCTTTCCTCTCTTCCCTCTGTCTCTCTCTCTTCCCTCTGTCTCTCCATCTTGAAGCAGGGGTAGACTTGTGCTCGCACACAGACACACACATGTTCTATTGGTCCTCGTCTTTTTATCAGGCTTAAAATACACCCGTCTGTCTGTCTGTCTGTCTGTCTGTCTGTCTGTCTGTCTGTCTGTCTGTCTGTCTGTCTGTCTGTCTGTCTGTCTGTCTGTCTGTCTGTCTGTCTGCCTGCCTGCCTGCCTGCCTGCCTGCCTGCCTGCCTGCCTGCCTGCCTGCCTGCCTGTCTGTCTGTCTGCCTGTCTGTCTGTCTGTCTGTCTGTCTGTCTGTCTGCCTACACCTCTGGGAGCCTGTGAACAACATTTCCTCTCCCCAAATAGACCACCTGCCTAAAATTCAGACTCACATAACAGGAGAAATCCTGCTCCCTCTGAAGCAGTATTAGGCTTTTTCCCTCACCACCAGTACAATGCAAAGCACTCAGCAGCGCTCAGTATGCAGCCTGTGTATAAGCAAGACCAGGACGTCTTTATTATACAGTCTGATAGGCACAATACGCACATACATTATCCATTAAAACTCATGTCATAATACAGTTGGGAAAGAGAGAGAGAGGGGAGAGAGAGGGAAGGAGAGAGAGAGAAGGGGAGAGAGGGGGAAAGAGAGGGGGGAGGGGGAGAGAGCGGGAGAGTGAGAGAGGATAGGAGGATAGGGTAGGGTAGGGAGGAGGGATAGAGGGTAAAGAGAGAGAGCGAGAGCAAGAGAGGGGTAGAGGGATGGGGAGAGAGAGAGACAGAGAGAAACAGAGAGAGAGAGAGACAGAGAGAGACAGAGAGACAGAGACAGAGAGAGAGAGAGAGAGAGTGACAGAGAGAGAGAGAGAGAGAGAGAGAGAGAGAGAGAGAGAGAGAGACAGACAGACAGACAGACAGACAGACAGACAGACAGACAGACAGACAGACAGACAGACAGACAGACAGACAGACAGACAGACAGAGAGACAGAGAGACAGAGAGAGAGAGAGACAGAGAGAGACAGAGAGACAGAGACAGAGAGAGAGAGAGAGAGAGTGACAGAGAGAGAGAGAGAGAGAGACAGAGAGAGAGAGAGAGAGAGAGAGAGAGAGAGACAGAGAGACAGAGAGACAGAGAGACAGAGAGACAGAGAGAGAGACAGAGAGAGAGACAGAGACAGAGAGAGAGAGAGGAGGAGGGAAGAGATAGAAGATGGAATGCAGACAAGGAGGGGGGAGATGGCGAGGACCGGCCAGGTCCAGATGATTTGTGAGATATTGAGGGCAGTGACGTAATATCCAATATCCCCCACAATTCACTAGGGGTCCCCGTATCTCTAGCCCCAGCCGCTAGTCCATTTACACACACACACAGACACACACAGAGACACACAGACGCACACAGAGACACACAGTATATGTCCGTACCCAGCCGTTCCTCATCAGACAGTATATGTCCGTACCCAGCCGTTCCTCATTGTACCGCTGGAACACCAAATGGAGATTTTCACAACAGAACTCCACATCTAGGACTGCGTTCCAAATGGCACCCTACATCCTGTATAGTGCACTACTTTAGACCAGAAGTATTACTTTAGTGTCTTGTTGCAAACAAGATGCATGTTTTGGAATATTTTTTATTCTGTACAGACTTCCTTCTTTTCTCTCTGTTAATTATGTTAGTGTTGTGGAGTAACTACAAAGTTGTTGATCTGTCCTCAGTTTTCTCCTATCACAGCCATTAAACTCTGTAACTGTTTTAAAAAGTCACCATTGTCCTCATGGTGAAATCCCTGAGGGGTTTTCTTCCTCTCCGGCAACTGAGTTAGGAAGGATGCCTGTATCTTTGTAGCGACTGAGTGTATTGATACACCATTCAAAGTGTAATTAATAATGTCACCATGCTCAAAGGGATATTCAATGTTTGCTTCTTTTATCCATCTACCAATAGGTATCACGTTTAATGAAAGACCCAGATGCAGACAGTGTCGAAGTAACAAATGTTTATTACTAGAACAGGGGGGCAGACAAAACGACAGGTCAAGGGGCAGGCAGAAGTCAGTAATCCAGATCAGAGTCCATAAGGTACAGAACGGCAGGCAGGCTCGGGGTCAGGGCAGGCAAAACCCGGGAATACTAGAAAACAGGAACTATAGAAAAATACAGGAGCAAGGGGACAAACGCTGGTAGTGTCACGACTTCCTTGTTCGGGCGGCGTTCGGCGGTCGACGTCACCGGCTTTCTAGCCACCGCCGCTCCATTTTTCATGTATCCATTTGTTTTGTCTTGTTCCCTGCACACCTGGTTTTCATTCCCCCAATCAATCTACATGTATTTATTCCTCTGTTCCCCATCATGTCTTTGCGTAAGATTGTTTGTGTTACGTGTGTATTTTGTTGACGCGCCAGACTGGCTTGTTTTTTTTTCCGTGTTATTTTCACGAAGATGTTTATTGTTAAACATAATTATTGTGACTGTTTTGCGCGTTTTGCACTTTTGCCTCAATAAAGTGTGCGCCTGTTCACAAATCTCTGCTCTCCTGCACCTGACTTCGCTACCTGTACGCACACAGAGAACACAGGTATAAATACACCGGGGATAATGGGGAAGATGGGCGACACCTGGAGGGGCGTGGAGACAAGCACAAAGACACGTGAAACAGATCAGGGTGTGACAATACTGTAGGTAGCCTTCTTTGCAAGGCATTGGAAAACCTCCCTGGTCTTTGTGGTTGAATATGTGTTTGAAATTCACAGCTCGACTGAGGGACTTTACAGATAATTGTATGTGTGGGGTACAGAGATGAAATAGTCGTTCAAAAATCATGTTAACCCCTATTATTTCACACAGAGTGAGTCCATTATAAAGGACATTGTTACTCCTGAACTTAATTAGGCTTGTTATATATATAGGATGGCCTGTATAGACAGTAGTTATATAGGATAGTGTGTATAGACAGTAGTTATATTGGATGGTGTGTATAGACAGTAGTTATATAGGATGGTGTGTATAGACAGTAGTTATATAGGATGGTGTGTATAGACAGTATAGACAGTAGTTATATAGGATGGTGTGTATAGACAGTAGTTATATAGGATGGTGTGTATAGACAGTATAGACAGTAGTTATATAGGATGGTGTGTATAGACAGTATAGACAGTAGTTATATAGGATGGTGTGTATAGACAGTAGTTATCCTCTCTAGGGCAGGTGGCACCAAATCGTCCCACCTACGTAACAGCCAGTTGAATCCTGTGGCGCGATATTCAAATACCTTAGAAATGCTATTACTTCAATTTCTCAAACATATGACTATTTTACAGCATTTTAAAGACAAGACTCTCGTTAATCTAACCACACTGTCCGATTTCAAAAAGGCTTTACAACGAAAGCAAAACATTAGATAATGTCAGCAGAGTACCCAGCCAGAAATAATCAGACACCCATTTTTCAAGCTAGCATATAATGTCACAAAAACCCAGAAGACAGCTAAATGCAGCACTAACCTTTGATGATCTTCATAAGATGACACACCTAGGACATTATGTTATACAATACATGCATGTTTTGTTCAATCAAGTTCATATTTATATCAAAAACCAGCTTTTTACATTAGCATGTGACGTTCAGAACTAGCATACCCCCCGCAAACTTCCGTCGAATTTACTAACAATTTACTAAATTACTCACGATAAACGTTCACAAAAAGCATAACAATTATTTTAAGAATTATAGATACAGAACTCCTCTATGCACTCGATATGTCCGATTTTAAAATAGCTTTTCGGTGAAAGCACATTTTGCAATATTCTAAGTCAATGGTTCTTAACCTGGGTTCGATCGAACCCCAGGGGTTCGGTGAGTCAGTCTCAGGGGTTCGGCGGAGGTCAAGACACACACCCGACTCATATGATTCGTGATGACACGCCCCGCTTGGCCTTCATTGGCTGCAGGTGATCACGCAACATCGCTTGGCCTATCTGTGCTGCAGGGAATTTGGCTCGCTCAGTAGTCGAATTGTGACTGTCGTGATGGTACGTCGTGTGATTTCTTTCTTAATATTTTAATCCCTTCATACTAACTATGTCGAGCAAAAAAATAAAGTGGTCGGACGAATATGTACAATATGGATTCACATGTATAACGGAACGTGATGAGAGTCAGCGTCCTAACTGCATGATTTGCAATGCCAAGTTGAGCAATTCTAGTCTAGCACCGGCAAAACTAAGAGAACACTTCCTTAAGCTGCATGGAGATGGACAATACAAGAACACAACGCTCGCTGAATTCAAGGTGAAGAGAGCCATTTTTCCAATTAAGAAGGGTTCGGTGAATGCGCATATGAAACTGGTGGGGGTCAGTACCTCCAACAAGGTTAAGAACCACTGTTCTAAGTAGATAGCCCGGCATCACAGGGCTAGCTATTTAGACACCCAGCAAGTTTAGCCTTCACCAAACTCCGATTTACTATTAGAAAAGTTTGATTACCTTTGCTGTTCTTCGTCAGAATGCACTCCCAGGACTTCTACTTCAATAACAAATGTTGGTTTGGTCCAAAATAATCCATAGTTATGTTCCAACAGCGGCGTTTTGTTCGTGCGTTCAAGACACTATCCGAATGGTAAATAAGGGTCATGCGCACGGCGCATTTCGTGACTAAATATTTCTAAATATTTCATTACCGTACTTCGAAGCATGTCAACCGCTGTTTAAAATCAATTTTTATGCCATTTTTCTCGTAAAAAAAGCGATAATATTCCGACCGGGAATCTGCAATTAGGTAAACAGACGAAAGAAAATAAATCACTGGGTCGACTCGGGCACGCGCCTAAGCCCTTTGTCCTCTGATCGGCCACTTGGCAAAGGCGATAATGTGTTTCAGCCAGGGGCTACCTCGATATCGTTCAGCTTTTTCCCGGGCTCTGAGAGCCTATGGGAGCCGTAGGAAGTGTCACGTTACAGCTAAGATCCTCAGTCTTCAATAAACAGAGACAAGAAGAACGACACCTTGTCAGACAGGCCACTTCCTGCATGAAATCTTCTCAGGTTTTTGCCTGCCATATGAGTTCTGTTGTACTCACAGACACCATTCAAACAGTTTTAGAAACTTTAGGGTGTTTTCTATCCAAAGCCAATAATTATATGCATATTCTAGTTACTGGGCAGGAGTAGTAACCAGATTAAATCGGGTACGTTTTTTATCCGGCCGTGTAAATACTGCCCCCTAGCCCTAACAGGTTATATAGGATGGTGTGTATAGACAGTATAGACAGTAGTTATATAGGATGGTGTGTATAGACAGTAGTTATATAGGATGGTGTGTATAGACAGTAGTTATATAGGATGGTGTGTATAGACAGTAGTTATATAGGATGTTGTGTATAGACAGTATAGACAGTAGTTATATAGGATGGTGTGTATAGACAGTAGTTATATAGGATGGTGTGTATAGACAGTAGTTATATAGGATGGTGTGTATAGACAGTAGAAACAGTAGTTATATAGGATGGTGTGTATAGACAGTAGAGACAGTAGTTATATAGGATGGTGTGTATAGACAGTAGTTATATAGGATGGTGTGTATAGACAGTATACACAGTAGTTATATAGGATGGTGTGTATAGACAGTAGTTATATAGGATGGTGTGTATAGACAGTAGTTATATAGGATGGTGTGTATAGACAGTAGTTATATAGGATGGTGTATATAGACAGTATAGACAGTAGTTATATAGGATGGTGTGTATAGACAGTAGTTATATAGGATGGTGTGTATAGACAGTAGTTATATAGGATGGTGTGTATAGACAGTAGTTATATAGGATGGTGTGTATAGACAGTAGTTATATAGGATGGTGTGTATAGACAGTATAGACAGTAGTTATATAGGATGGTGTGTATAGACAGTAGTTATATAGGATGGTGTGTATAGACAGTATAGACAGTAGTTATATAGGATGGTGTATATAGACAGTAGTTATATAGGATGGTGTGTATAGACAGTATAGACAGTAGTTATATAGGATGGTGTGTATAGACAGTATAGACAGTAGTTATATAGGATGGTGTGTATAGACAGTAGTTATAGGATGGTGTGTATAGACAGTAGTTATATAGGATGGTGTGTATAGACAGTAGTTATATAGGATGGTGTGTATAGACAGTATAGACAGTAGTTATATAGGATGGTGTGTATAGACAGTAGTTATATAGGATGGTGTGTATAGACAGTAGTTATATAGGATGGTGTGTATAGACAGTAGTTATATAGGGTGGTGTGTATAGACAGTATAGACAGTAGTTATATAGGATGGTGTGTATAGACAGTAGTTATATAGGATGGTGTATATAGACAGTAGTTATATAGGATGGTGTATATAGACAGTAGTTATATAGGATGGTGTGTATAGACAGTATAGACAGTAGTTATATAGGATGGTGTATATAGACAGTAGTTATATAGGATGGTGTATATAGACAGTAGTTATATAGGATGGTGTGTATAGACAGTATAGACAGTAGTTATATAGGATGGTGTGTATAGACAGTATAGACAGTAGTTATATAGGATGGTGTGTATAGACAGTAGTTATATAGGATGGTGTGTATAGACAGTAGTTATATAGGATGGTGTGTATAGACAGTATAGACAGTAGTTATATAGGATGGTGTGTATAGACAGTAGTTATATAGGATGGTGTGTATAGACAGTAGTTATATAGGATGGTGTGTATAGACAGTAGTTATATAGGATGGTGTGTATAGACAGTATAGACAGTAGTTATATAGGATGGTGTGTATAGACAGTAGTTATATAGGATGGTGTATATAGACAGTAGTTATATAGGATGGTGTATATAGACAGTAGTTATATAGGATGGTGTGTATAGACAGTATAGACAGTAGTTATATAGGATGGTGTGTAGAGACAGTAGTTATATAGGATGGTGTGTATAGACAGTATAGACAGTAGTTATATAGGATGGTGTGTAGAGACAGTATAGACAGTAGGGAAGTCAAAGGGAAGTCAAAGGTTGCTCAGTTGTTTCCATCTGTGGGGAACTTTTCCCTAAATCGATGCTCGTGACAAATCCAGATCCACCCACAGAGCCAGCTGACTATATCTGTTGAATAGGGTATAGTAAAAAAAAAAAACTCAGCAATAACAGATAACATTAACTAGCTAGATCAGGTTATCAAGATGGCTAGCTAGCTAGCTACAGTAGCTAAGGTTAACACGCTAGCTAGCTTTGGGACTCGACTTTGACTTGAGACTGATGACTTGATCAGGTTTTGTGGCACAGAGTCTCCGTGGATTACTCTCCATGCAGCCAGAGACAGTATCTTATAAAAAAATACATTTTTAAAAGTGGAGCAGATGGCTAGTTGAAACACACTCAGCCCTCTGATTGGACCAGCAAACTGCCGGGTGAGTTAGTGGTTCTCAAAGTTGTGGTCGGTCGTGAGAATGTTTTGGGGGGGTTGCGAGTCTGAAACTGAACGGGAAAAATACATATTTGTTATACATATTTTAATAAGTCTTACGTTTGTATTTTACGTATATTTCTACCTTTGCTTATTCGCTCTAGTTACTAATAGGCTTACGGAATTATACCAAATTCTTGTCTCCAAAACATCTAATCTGTGCTTCAGAACCAAAAAGATGTGCGTCTTGACTGTTGTCAGCACACACACACATCCAAATGAGTGACCAGAAAGCACTTGTTTCATTTTCTCTGGTTTTGCCTGGTAAAAACAGAGTAGCTTACATTTACAGTGTATTCAGACCTACTTGTGTCTTGACTTGAGACTCAAACCTTGTGACTTTAGACTCTTACCTTATGACTTGAGACTCGAACCTTGTGACTTGAGACTCACCCTTATAGCTTGAGACTCGAACCTTGTGACTTGAGACTCACCCTTATAGCTTGAGACTCGAACCTTGTGACTTGAGACTCAAACCTTATAGCTTGAGACTCGAACCTTATGACTTGAGACTCTTACCTTATGGCTTGAGACTCGAACCTTGTGACTTGAGACTCAAACCTTGTGACTTGAGACTCAGGCCTTGTGACTTGAGACTCAAACCTTATGACTTGAGACTCGAACCTTATGACTTGAGACTCGACCCTTATGTCTTGAGACTTGCTTGTGACTTGAATAATAATGACTTGGAGT
Source organism: Salmo trutta (assembly GCF_901001165.1). Classification (NCBI taxonomy): domain Eukaryota; kingdom Metazoa; phylum Chordata; class Actinopteri; order Salmoniformes; family Salmonidae; genus Salmo; species Salmo trutta. The sequence goes on from NC_042971.1 coordinate 52,361,618, forward strand.
TCCTGAAAATGTATAAGTAGCCTTCGTTATTCTTCATCGGTGGAACCTAATGTGCATTTAATCTACAGGAAATTACATTGAAATAGTGGCGGCAACTTCCTCTTTTGGGAGTCTTTTAATTCCAATATCGTTTCTGTTAATTAGGAGCTTTGTTGTTTTAGACCAAATGTTATTCAACCTCAGAGCTGAGAAGGCAGAGTTTGGGTCTTGTGTGTGTGTGTGTGTGTGTGTGTGTGTGTGTGTGTGTGTGTGTGTGTGTGTGTGTGTGTGTGCTTGTACAAAGTATTATAGCCTGCTGTTTCTGAAGCCTTGCCCGGAGCATATGGACCATGCTACGCATGTAGCCCTTTACAGAGGGGCCACGTCCCAAATGGCAACCTAATCCCTACATAGTGCACCAATTTTAACCAGGACCCATAGAGCTCTGGTCAACAGTAGTGCACTATAAAGGGAGGAGGGTGGCATTTGGGAAGCAGACACAGTCACCTTGGTTTGTTAGCTCAGTGAGAAGAGGAGGTTCTAGACAGGTGTTAACATTACGCTGCGGCGCATCACTGGGCCACACCAGAGGGGCTTGTGTCCTCGCTCAGAGGAAGTCAGAACCAGTGACAGCTGGTATAGTAATGCCAAACAAAAAAAAGCCATTTTTGTGCCTAGTGGTTAGAGGGTCGGGCCAGTAACCGAAAGGTTGCTGGATCGAATCCCAGAGTTGACAAGGTTAAAAAAATCTGTCGTTCTGCCCCTGAACGAGGCAGTTAACCCCACTGTTCAACCGGGCGTCGAAGACGTGGATGTCGTTGTAAGGCAGCTCCTCGCTCAGAGGGGTTAAATGCAGTAAAAACACATTTCAGTTGAAGGCATTCAGTCATACAACTGACCTGGTATCCCCCCCTTTCCTAATAATGGCTTTGAAGATTCCTAAATAGCACCCTATGGGCTGTAGTCAAAAGTAGTGTTCTAAATACAGAATAGGGTGCTATTTGGGATGCACACCTGAAGTTTACCAGGCTATCACAGGCCGAAGGGTGCTGATGTACCTAAAGCCGCAGAAATACTTTTGCTTGTGGTCTTACCAGGCTGAAACCACCAGGGCCTTTAGCCTGCCTCATAGAGAGAGAGATAGTTAGGGGGTATAACATCATGGCAGTCTGAGACAGAGGGGTTTGTGTTCCACATAAACATCCTCATCTCCTCTGTGACAGCAGAAGGGACAAATTGGCAGGTACAGTGGTGTAAATTCCAAAGGTTCTAGACAGGTGGAGAGGAGTGGAGAGGAGGACTGGAGGACTGGAGAGGAGAGGAGAGGAGAGGAGAGGAGAGGAGAGGAGAGGAGGAGTGGAGGAGAGGAGAGGAGAGGAGGACTGGAGGACTGGAGAGGAGGTGTGGAGGAGTGGAGAAGAGGAGAGGAGAGGAGAGGAAGAGAGGAGGAGTGGAGAGGAGAGGAAGAGAGGAGGAGTGGAGAGGAGAGGAAGAGAGGAGGAGTGGAGGAGAGGAGAGGAGAGGAGAGGAGGAGAGGAGGAGAGGAGAGGAAGAGAGGAAGAGAGGAAGAGAGGAGAGGAAGAGAGGAAGAGAGGAGGAGAGGAGAGGAGAGGAGAGGAGAGGAGAGGAGAGGAGGAGAGGAGGAGAGGAAGAGAGGAGGAGAGGAGAGGAGGAGAGGAGGAGAGGAGAGGAAGAGAGGAAGAGAGGAGGAGAGGAAGAGAGGAGGAGTGGAGAGAAGAGGAGAGAAGAGGAGAAGAGGAGAGGAGAGGAGAGGAGAGGAGAAGAGGAGAGGAGAGGAGGAGAGGAGGAGAGGAGAGGAGAGGAGAGGAGGGGAGAGGAGAGGAGAGGAGAGGAGAGGAGAGGAGAGGAGAGGAGAGGAGAGGAGAGGAGAGGAAGAGAGGGGGAGAGGAGGAGAGGAGTGAAAAGGTAATTGGAATGTTCTACTCCAGTCTCCCAGTCTTCTACCTGAGTTGTGGTGTCTCTCTAACCTGACTGTCTCTTTGTAAAGTCTCCTACACACTAAGAAAATTGTGTTCTTCAAGGGTTCTTTGGGAAGTGTGTGGAACCATAGTGATTAAAAGACCCCTTTTAGTCCTTCCATAAAAAAAAACGGTATAGATTTGGAGAAATGAAGCACAGGGAGTGGAAATACATCTGGCTGCACATCTGACTGGCAGACATTTTGTAAATTGAGAAATAATGTCACTAAAAACTGAAAAAATAAAAAAATGAAGGAACTGTATTATAAAACTAAGATAAATGATTTCTTATGATGGAGTACTAAATTATATTATGGGCAGAAAGAATAATTAAACTCCATCTTTCATTTAATCAGATGGCTCATTCATCACCAAAACCTTTTGACATTGCCAGTTATTTTAATGACCATTTAATTGGCAAAGAGGGGAAACTGAGGCATGAAGTGCCATCGAACTGTGAGCCGTCATATTCATGCATAAAATACCTAATAATGACAGAAAAACATTGTCATTTTTAATTCTGTAAAGTTAGTTTGTGAGAGGTGGAAAAATTATTGTTCTCCATCCATAATGAGAAACCACCTGGTATTGACAACTTAAATGGAAAGTTACTGAGGATGGTAGCTGACTCCACTATAAATAACCCCGGTGTGAATACAGCCACTTTGTTTCACTATATAACCCTGATGTGAATATAGCCCCCTTGTTTCACTAAATAACTAAATATAGTCCCCTTGTTTCACTAAATAACCCTGATGTGAATAAAGCTACTTTGTTTCTATATAGTTACCGCCCGTAATAGGTATCCTAGGGTAACGTATGGGCTTTTTACAGTTACCACCCACAATGGGTTTCCTTGGGTAAAATGCAACGTTCATAAATAACCAGGAGAGTGTATATACAGGGCTTCACCTAACGTACTTCACCTCCACTCAGCTCATAGAATTAACTGAGGCGTTCGGCCTTCACTTCGAGTCCTTCACCCCTCGTCAAAACAATAAGCTACATTTATTGAATCGTGAGTCTTGTTACAGTTTATCACCCTTAATGGGTTATCTGAGATATAATGTAACGGGTTACAGGCTACCACCCATAAGGGTTACAGGCTACCACCCATAAGGGTTACAGGCTACCACCCATAAGGGTTACAGGCTACCACCCATAAGGGTTACAGGCTACCACCCATAAGGGATACAGTCTACCACCCATAAGGGTTACAGGCTACCACCCATAAGGGATACAGTCTACCACCCATAAGGGTTACAGGCTACCACCCATAAGGGTTACAGGCTACCACCCATAAGGGTTACAGGCTACCACCCATAAGGGTTACAGTCTACCACCCATAAGGGTTACAGGCTACCACCCATAAGGGTTACAGTCTACCACCCATAAGGGTTACAGGCTACCACCCATAAGGGTTACAGGCTACCACCCATAAGGGTTACAGGCTACCACCCATAAGGGTTACAGGCTACCACCCATAAGGGTTACAGGCTACCACCCATAAGGGATACAGTCTACCACCCATAAGGGTTACAGGCTACCACCCATAAGGGTTACAGGCTACCACCCATAAGGGGTATCTGAGATATAGTATAACAGGTTACAGTCTACCACCCATAAGGGTTACAGGCTACCACCCATAAGGGTTACAGGCTACTACCCATAAAGGGTTACAGTCTACCACCCATAAGGGATATCTGAGATATAGTATAACAGGTTACAGTCTACCACCCATAAGGGTTACAGGCTACCACCCATAAGGGTTACAGGCTACCACCCATAAGGGTTACAGGCTACCACCCATAAGGGATATCTGAGATATTGTGCTAGGCTTTGGACCTGCTCATAACAAGGTCCCTGTGAATCAGATGGAGTTGATAAGACTCCTGCTAATATATAATGAATCAGAATCAGATGGAGCTGTTAGACTCCTGCTGATATATAATGAATCAGAATCAGATGGTGTTGTTAGACTCCTGCTGATATATAATGAATCAGAATCAGATGGAGCTGTTAGACTCCTGCTGATATATAATGAATCAGAATCAGATGGTGTTAGACTCCTGCTGATATATAATGAATCAGAATCAGATGGTGTTAGACTCCTGCTGATATATAATGAATCAGAATGAGATGGTGTTAGACTCCTGCTGATATATAATGAATCAGAATCAGATGGTGTTAGACTCCTGCTGATATATAATGAATCAGAATCAGATGGTGTTAGACTCCTGCTGATATATAATGAATCAGAATCAGATGGTGTTGATAAGACTCCTGCTGATATATAATGAATCAGAATCAGATGGTGTTGTTAGACTCCTGCTGATATATAATGAATCAGAATCAGATGGTGTTAGACTCCTGCTGATATATAATGAATCATAATCAGATGGTGTTAGACTCCTGCTGATATATAATGAATCAGAATCAGATGGTGTTGTTAGACTCCTGCTGATATATAATTAATCAGAATCAGATGGTGTTGTTAGACTCCTGCTGATATATAATGAATCAGAATCAGATGGAGTTGATAAGACTCCTGCTGATATATAATGAATCAGAATCAGATGGTGTTGTTAGACTCCTGCTGATATATAATGAATCAGAATCAGATGGTGTTAGACTCCTGCTGATATATAATGAATCAGAATCAGATGGTGTTAGACTCCTGCTGATATATAATGAATCAGAATCAGATGGTGTTAGACTCCTGCTGATATATAATGAATCAGAATCAGATGGTGTTAGACTCCTGCTGATATATAATGAATCAGAATCAGATGGTGTTGATAAGACTCCTGCTGATATATAATGAATCAGAATCAGATGGTGTTGTTAGACTCCTGCTGATATATAATGAATCAGAATCAGATGGTGTTAGACTCCTGCTGATATATAATGAATCAGAATCAGATGGTGTTAGACTCCTGCTGATAAATAATGAATCAGAATCAGATGGTGTTGTTAGACTCCTGCTGATATATAATTAATCAGAATCAGATGGTGTTGTTAGACTCCTGCTGATATATAATGAATCAGAATCAGATGGAGTTGATAAGACTCCTGCTGATATATAATGAATCAGAATCAGATGGTGTTGATAAGACTCCTGCTGATATATAATGAATCAGAATCAGATGGTGTTGTTAGACTCCTGCTGATATATAATGAATCAGAATCAGATGGTGTTAGACTCCTGCTGATATATAATGAATCAGAATCAGATGGTGTTAGACTCCTGCTGATAAATAATGAATCAGAATCAGATGGTGTTGTTAGACTCCTGCTGATATATAATTAATCAGAATCAGATGGTGTTGTTAGACTCCTGCTGATATATAATGAATCAGAATCAGATGGAGTTGATAAGACTCCTGCTGATATATAATGAATCAGAATCAGATGGTGTTGTTAGACTCCTGCTGATATATAATGAATCAGAATCAGATGGTGTTAGACTCCTGCTGATATATAATGAATCAGAATCAGATGGTGTTAGACTCCTGCTGATATATAATGAATCAGAATCAGATGGTGTTGTTAGACTCCTGCTGATATATAATGAATCAGAATCAGATGGTGTTAGACTCCTGCTGATATATAATGAATCAGAATCAGATGGTGTTAGACTCCTGCTGATATATAATGAATCAGAATCAGATGGTGTTAGACTCCTGCTGATATATAATGTATCAGAATCAGATGGTGTTGTTAGACTCCTGCTGATATATAATGAATCAGAATCAGATGGTGTTAGACTCCTGCTGATATATAATGAATCAGAATCAGATGGTGTTAGACTCCTGCTGATATATAATGAATCAGAATCAGATGGAGCTGTTAGACTCCTGCTGATATATAATGAATCAGAATCAGATGGTGTTAGACTCCTGCTGATATATAATGAATCAGAATCAGATGGTGTTGTTAGACTCCTGCTGATATATAATTAATCAGAATCAGATGGTGTTGTTAGACTCCTGCTGATATATAATGAATCAGAATCAGATGGAGTTGATAAGACTCCTGCTGATATATAATGAATCAGAATCAGATGGTGTTGTTAGACTCCTGCTGATATATAATGAATCAGAATCAGATGGTGTTAGACTCCTGCTGATATATAATAAATCAGAATCAGATGGTGTTAGACTCCTGCTGATATATAATGAATCAGAATCAGATGGTGTTAGACTCCTGCTGATATATAATGAATCAGAATCAGATGGTGTTAGACTCCTGCTGATATATAATGAATCAGAATCAGATGGTGTTGATAAGACTCCTGCTGATATATAATGAATCAGAATCAGATGGTGTTGTTAGACTCCTGCTGATATATAATGAATCAGAATCAGATGGTGTTAGACTCCTGCTGATATATAATGAATCAGAATCAGATGGTGTTAGACTCCTGCTGATAAATAATGAATCAGAATCAGATGGTGTTGTTAGACTCCTGCTGATATATAATTAATCAGAATCAGATGGTGTTGTTAGACTCCTGCTGATATATAATGAATCAGAATCAGATGGAGTTGATAAGACTCCTGCTGATATATAATGAATCAGAATCAGATGGTGTTGATAAGACTCCTGCTGATATATAATGAATCAGAATCAGATGGTGTTGTTAGACTCCTGCTGATATATAATGAATCAGAATCAGATGGTGTTAGACTCCTGCTGATATATAATGAATCAGAATCAGATGGTGTTAGACTCCTGCTGATAAATAATGAATCAGAATCAGATGGTGTTGTTAGACTCCTGCTGATATATAATTAATCAGAATCAGATGGTGTTGTTAGACTCCTGCTGATATATAATGAATCAGAATCAGATGGAGTTGATAAGACTCCTGCTGATATATAATGAATCAGAATCAGATGGTGTTGTTAGACTCCTGCTGATATATAATGAATCAGAATCAGATGGTGTTAGACTCCTGCTGATATATAATGAATCAGAATCAGATGGTGTTAGACTCCTGCTGATATATAATGAATCAGAATCAGATGGTGTTGTTAGACTCCTGCTGATATATAATGAATCAGAATCAGATGGTGTTAGACTCCTGCTGATATATAATGAATCAGAATCAGATGGTGTTAGACTCCTGCTGATATATAATGAATCAGAATCAGATGGTGTTAGACTCCTGCTGATATATAATGTATCAGAATCAGATGGTGTTGTTAGACTCCTGCTGATATATAATGAATCAGAATCAGATGGTGTTAGACTCCTGCTGATATATAATGAATCAGAATCAGATGGTGTTAGACTCCTGCTGATATATAATGAATCAGAATCAGATGGAGCTGTTAGACTCCTGCTGATATATAATGAATCAGAATCAGATGGTGTTAGACTCCTGCTGATATATAATGAATCAGAATCAGATGACGTTAGACTCCTGCTGATATATAATGAATCCGAATCAGATGGTGTTAGACTCCTGCTGATATATAATGAATCAGAATCAGATGGTGTTAGACTCCTGCTGATATATAATGAATCAGAATCAGATGGTGTTGTTAGACTCCTGCTGATATATAATGAATCAGAATCAGGCTTTCACCTCAGTCACCGTGAGCAGAGTTAACAGACGTGAACACAGCAACCTTGAATCGTGTGGCGTTTCCTCCCCGTAAAATGTAAACTTAATGGTTTCAACCTCAGCGGCTTGTCTTTCTTTCCACCTTCATTCCTCTACACCACATTCACACCCAGCAGCGTCCACCAGCCAAACACATACCAGTACATACATACATATCAATACAAAGACAGAACTACGTTTAAAATAACAACGCACACTTTTTACACTGTTCTTTAATAGGCCCGGATATCCCAA